>NC_050577.1:307792956-307957956 GCF_011100635.1 Trichosurus vulpecula | reverse complement strand
CGCCCTGCACTCCAGGCACTGCGCTAAGGGCTTGCCAGCTTGGTCTGATTTCATCCTCACAACAGCCCTGAGGGGGAGGTGCTGTTATTATCCTGTTTATACAGATGAGAAAACTGAGGCTGACATAGGTAAAGTGACTTCCCCAGGGTCTCTCAGCTAGGAAGTGTCTGAAGCAGGATTTGAACTCAGGCCTTCCTGACTCCTATCTGCTGAGCCACCCAGTGGCTGAGAATATGCCTGAGAATACATTCAGCCTTAGAGATGAGAAGTAGTAAAGGCCATGAAAAGGAAGCTTGAGCAAAGTTCAATTTTGCTTTGAAAAGAAATCAGTTGATTTCTTACAGCTTAGATTTTGTAATGGGAAGTTTATGCTGCAGCCTGTAGACTGCCTGGATGTGAGGCCCAGAGGCAGGGAGGATGTGTCCTCCCTTTCCCTCTGTATTCCCGAAGCTGGGACTGGGGGTGATTGGGCCTGTCCCCTTCGGGCTCTTGGTCCAGAGCTGGGTTAGCAAACACCACCACTCTGTCCCATGTTTGGATTTACAAAAAACTTTCCTCACAATAACACCATGAAATAGTCCCATTTTACACATGAGAACACTGAGTTACAAAGCATTTGTGGCTTGTCTGATATCACCAAGCTGAGTAGTGATAGAATCATAATTCAGATTCAGTTCTTCTGACAGGGTTGTCAGAGCTGGGAGGGGCCTGAGAACTGGATGTCAGAGCTGGGGGGTGGGGCTGAGAACAGGGGATGTCAGAGCTGGGGGCGGGGGGGGGGGGGGCGGGCAGCCTTCAGAATAAGGAATGTCAGGGCTGGGAGGGGACCGAGAACGGGATGTCAGAGCTGGGGAGTGGGGCTGAGAAGAGAAGAGGGAAGGTCAGAGCTGGGAGGAACCTTAGAACAGAGCATGTCAGAACTGGTGGATGAGCGGGCTCAGACATGGGGTGTTCAGCCCTTCCACATAAAGGCATGTAGTAGAAGGCGCTCTAAATGTGAAGTCAGAAAATGTGGGGCTTTGATGCTTCCCAGCCTTGTGCCCCTGAGCCCCTCTCTTTTCCTCTCTGCTCTGTAAAATGGGCATAGCCATGTTTGCCCTCTTAGCCTCCCTGGGCCATTTTGGTCAGAGTATTCGGTAAATGTGAATTCTTCATGTTTGGTACCCTCTGCTTGGAGATTATGCCCAGATCCAAGTTCAGCAATGACCTGGGAGCATTTAAAAGAAGCCCTTGACCCATCAGCCTGGACACCAGGCCAGGACGTTTTTATGTGTAAATCTCCTTGAATGCATCCCTCTGATTTTTTATGCCAAACCTGAGGCCCTTTGCCTGAGTCTGCCTGGGAGGGACTGCCTCATACCTTCACTGAATAAGACCAGCATGACTGTATTGACTGGTGTGTGCCTGGTTTGTGAATCTGTGAGTCACTTGGGCCATAAATCCCATGTCCCTTTGGCCAGCCTGGCAGCGCTTGGTAAGAGAGAGAAGTTTGCACAGCTGTTTCAGGCCCAGGAAATAATGCATTTATACTGCTCTCTGTCCTCTGCGTGCCCTGAGAGATCTCTGACCACAGTGCCCCAATCAGAGCATTTCCCACAGTTGAAGAAGCCCATCTAAGGCTCTACCAAGCTTCACATGCAGAGAAGAATCAGGGCCAGGTGGACCCTTGTGAGCAACCCTGGAGAGGGAGCCCCTTCCTGGACTGCTCACCCCTGTCAGTCTGATGGAAACAGAGCTGGCAGATCGGTGACATGAAGTGGGCCCCTCTGTCCCCTGGGAAGGGAGGAATTTGAATTGCAGGAAGACCTTGTGCACATGACTTTCTCAACATGTTCCTTCCATCAGCAGAAAGGTGTTTTTGACATTAAATTTATAGTAATTGACAGTTGGCTAAGAGAGCTCAGGAGATCTCACTTGTTCGCTTCGCCATCATCCTGCTCAGAAGGATCCCGGGCTAGCATTGGACTTCCTGGACAGACATTATCATGCTTCTAGCTACAGGCCTCAGTGAGCATCCTTCCCTGTGGTCCTCTACAGGCAACCGCACCCATGTTCCTAACAAGCTGCTCTGATGGCCCCCTTACTGTGTGCTTCTCTCTAGAAGGACTTGTTCCTGTGATTGCAGGCCAAAGGGACTGGGAGCTGCTTCCATGGAGGTGTGGAACTTCGAGGAGGCTTGTACAGTCTCTGCTCCCGAGGGACATGATCCCTGGGCTAATGGATGCATCAAACTTGGAGGGCTTCATTCTTTAACACCCTCTGTAAGAACAGGTATTCAAGGAAACATCCCAGAGCCTTTCAGAATTCCTATTCTCAAGAGAGAGAGAAGGGCCTTAGACCTCAAATGGTTCAGCTGCCTCTTTTTACAGGAGAAGCAGCTCCAACTCAGACAGAGGAAATGACTAGCCCAAGGTCCTATAACTAGTAATTGGCAGAGCTATGACTGGTTTCTAGGTCTCTGGGTTCCCTCTGCCCCACTTCACTGGCTCCTTCATTTCCTTTGTCATATTTGCAGATATCATCCTGACAGATGGTTAATGATATGCCAAATCTCTTTTTTAAAAATGCTGTTATTTGAAAGCACATGAAATTTCAGGTAATGTCACTGCTAAAGCACAATTAAAATCATTTTAAGAAGGGAAATTATATAGTTGGAGGGGCAGGTGATTAAGAGGTTTTACCATAGTACTAATAGTGAGATAATGGTATAATGTATTATATCATCTCCATGGAAGAGAATGTGTTATCTTAGCTGGTCTCTTTGGAGCCAGATTCCTATGTGCCTCTAGCATTAGCAAGAAAGAAAACAAAGGTGCCTGAACTGAGATAAGGAGTGGGAAGGAAGGCTGCCAGCTCCATCCCCCGGGTCTGCTCAGGGCCTCCAGCAGCTGCTAATAATGTGGCCATTCGGTACCATGGACAGCTCGCTCACTCTCACTGCCAGCTAGATCCCTGGGGTGGGCTCAGGGCCTTGAGGAGCATGGCTGCTGAGCCTGGCGGTTCAGTTGGATTTTGGTACCATGGACAGCTCCCTAGCTGGAGGGCAGTGATGAGGCTGTCTGAGCGCTCCCTGGAAGCTGGGGCTTTGGCCTCAGAGTTAACATCAACATTTCCCCTCCTTGATTGTTTCTTCAACTAAAGGTCATTTGGAGAGATTTTTCACATACACCATTTCTTTAAAAAAAAAAAAGATCGTTCTTGCTGTTATGAACAGTTTGTCAAGTGCAAAGTTAAAATGTCACTAACACAACAATGGAGTCCTTTGGTGTGGTCTGGGGAAGGGCACCGGACAAGGAGTCCAGAGGCTGAAACCTCCACTGACTGATGGCATGGCCTTGGTGACTCGCCTTACTTCTGTGCCTTAGTCTCCTTTTTTTGTCAAATATGGGGTGTGCAAAATGGCAGCCTCTCTCTGTGCCCAGCTGCCACCAAGGTAGAGCTCTCCTCTCTCACCTAGACTGAGGCAGCGGCCTCCTCATTGGCCTCCCTGCCTCAAGTCTTCCCCCACTCCAGCCATTTTACCCTTGCTGCTAAAGTCATTTTGTTTAGGGCTGATCTGATCATGTGACATCCTTATTCAACAGATTCCAGAATAAAATGCAAACTCCATTTGGCTTTTAAATCCCTATGCAGTCTGGTCCCAGTCTCTTTCCAGCTTCACCAGGCACTACTCCTGGCCTTCTCTCTGTTCCTCATGCCCAACACTCCACCTCCCATCTCCCTGCTTTTGCATGGGCTGTGCTTTGTGCCTGGAATGCCCTCCCTCTGTACCTCATAGGTTTTCCCTTTCTTCAAGAAAGAGCTCAGCTACCGCCTCCTCATCCTGCCTTAGTTCCCTCTGTCCCTCCCAGACTACGTGATATTTCTCTCCTTTGTATTTATTCTCTCTCTTCCTCCCCTCTCTCTCCCCTCTCTGTTCACTCTCTCTCTCTCTCTTTCTCTCTCTCCCCCCTCCCTCCCTTCCTCCCTCTCTCCCCCTCCCCTCTCTCTCTTCCACCTCCCCTCTCTGCTCTTTCTCTCTCCCTCTTCCCCCTCTCTCCTTCCTTCTCTCTCCTCCTCCCTCTCTTCCCCTTTCTCTCCCCTCTTTGAACTCCTCCCTCTCTCCCCTCTCCCCCTCTCTCTCCTTCCTCCTCCTCCCTCCATCCTTCTCTAAGGCCTTGTCTCCCCCATCAGAATGACAGCGCCATAAGAGCCGTAGGGTGTGCTGCATCCCCAGGCCTGGTACACCGATGGTACTTAATATATGTTCGTGGGTCCCTTAATTACAGGAAGTGCTAGGCTTGCTATTACAGGGCCTAAGTTGGAATCCTGCCATCTGTGGCCTGGAGCAGGTTTCTTCTCCTCTCTGGCCTCCATTTCTCCATCTGTAAGATAAGGGGCTTGAGTTTATTATCCCCCTTCTAGTTATGACTCTGTGACTTTATGCTCCTTCCTGTGGCCTGAAGTATTATCTTCAGTTCCAAGTGCCCCACTTGGGGAAGATCAAAGGGAGCAAGGCCATGGTGGTGGGAAGACCAGGAATCCACCACGACAGAGGATCAGTTGAAGGAGCTGTGCATGCTTAGCTTGCATAAGATTCAGAGGGTTCTGAGCACCATCTTCAAGGATTCTCCTGTGGAGGAGGGAGGTGGGGGGCGGGCGTAGCAGAGGCAGGTATAGTCCTGATGTCAGGAAAACCTTCCCCATGTTGCGAGCCGGGACTGAGCCTGCCTTAGAAGTGAGTTTCCCCTCACCTTGAGGTCCTTCTTTGAGGGAGTGAAGAGCAATTATTGCTTTTCAGATCTGGGTTGGTCTGGATGGCCTCTCCCAGGTCCTTTCTGGTTCAGAGATTCTGTGCTTCTTGCCTTTTTAGAGATCCAGTTATGAAGACCCTGCTTCTGCCTCTTGAGTCCTATGTAGAAAACACTCTTCCTGGCATTTCCACTTTTGCTAAAATGCTTTCCATTCACTAGTGGAGGGCTGGACTAAGTCTTTTTTAATGTCTCTTCCAGTTCCAGATCCTGTGGTCCTGCCTTCTGTGCTAGGGGAGAGCCAGGCCTTTCAGTTGTGTGTGTGTGTGCCCATGCACATGCATGCTTGTGGCATATTCCTCAGGAAATTATAAGGACATGTTCCCATTTCTCTCTGAGTCCCAGTGCCTGGCAGCTGCTTAATAAATGTTTGCTTAATTGGATCACGTTCTTTGAGGTCTCTCCCAATTTAGTGCCCATACAATTCAGTCTGGCATTGTTTTAACTGGTCTTCTCTGGACCTCCTTTCCTCTGGCCTCTACGTCTTTGGCATTCCGAAGGTCTCTCTCTCCCTTCCTCCCAAGAAGCCCAAGTAGGCAGGACTTCCTTCATCCATTACATAAATACCTGTTAAGCCCCTTCTGGGTCCCTGTGCTCAGCTTAGGAGGATACAGACTTCTGCTTAAATATGGCCCATGCCCTCCTAGAGCTGAGCTTCCACTCTAGGCCGAGGATAAGGTAGCGATCAAGACAGGTTTGGCTCAAAGTGCCGTGGGAGTGGGGGTGGGGCTTGGCTGAGCACAGATGAAACAGTCTGCGCAGCGTCTTTCTAGTCTGCATTGCTGCCAAGGAGTGAGAATTCCTGTTAAAGAAGGAATTATGACCGCCATTCAAATCATTCATTGTGAGACCCTTATTATCTCATTAATAGTGTTTGATATCTGAGGCAGATAAACTTTCAGAGGCTCATCGCTCCAGTCCCTGGAGAAATGTAATTATATCCCGGGCCTTATTAAAATGTCTCCCTCCCAACTCACTCCCAACCACTACTTAGTCTATTTTTTCAGGCTTCCAAAGAAGACCACAAACAAATCAAGAATGGAAATCAGATTACACATGAGGTGAAGGGGGGCCTCGGGGGATCTTCCATTTTGGTGTGAAATCCATTGGCCAGGGATTTTATGGCATATGAGCTGTGGATGTAACTCCAGCTAGTACACAAGGCCCCTTCAATTTCCTGGAGCCAGAAATAAGCCAATATTTCTTTAAAGGGTTTCATGAATATTAGCAGGGATAATTTCAGATTAGACCTGACAGTGTTTCCAGGTGGTAATACTTATAGGGATTGTGTCAAACTTAATAGGCTTAAAAGTAATTTATATAAGCTTTAGAGTCCTGAGGTTCAGGGCCCCCAGATTTTCTCTTAAAACCTTATATAAAAAAGAAATCAAACAGAAGCCGGCCAAACCAGAAAGGCTGTGTCACTGTGTTTACATGCAGAACAGAGGCTTAATGGGATTAATGATCAGATTCATAGAGAGGCTTACTAGAAATAATCAATTACTGTATGCCTGTTGCTTTGTCGACTCTTGGTTATTGTGCTCGGATAATCCACTGCCTGTAGGCCTAGGCTATGTGTCGTTGGGATTTTTAATCACAAAAGTTAAACTTCCAGTGGGAAAGTTGCAGTCCCCTAAAGATTAATGGGATCTCATACCCTCTGAGCTGAAAGTCAGAGGCATCCAAGCTAGCTCTATCAGAGCAGAAGTCCTTATATTTGCAGGATCTCCAAGGGGCCACAGTGCTTTTGCTGGGCATCTTCCAGGGCTGTTCTTCCTACTTTGGCCACTAGCCCTTCTAAAGGAACAGGAAGGGGTGACTTCACCTGGAACACAGGTGGCTTCTTTATCTGCCATCCCCCTGAGTAGACAAAGCCCTTGTGATCTGGCCATTCTCAGATTATGTCATCCCCTTGCTCAGATCCTTTCCCTCTCCCATCTCTCACAGTTATATGGACATAGAGTATTGGTGCCACCATGCCTCCCTTGGACCAGAAGCTCCTTGAGAGAAGGCGCTGTGCCTTGTCTACCTTTCACAGTACATTGACCATGGCAGCTGCTTGCCAGATCATGGAAAGATCCTTGCACTAGACATCAGAAGATCTGGTGCTATGCCAGCAGCTTGTGTAACCTTGGGCAGGTCATGGCATCACCCTTTAACTGAGTTAAGAGAACAATGGAGACTGGCTCCTACAGGAGAAAAAGCACTCACCCGTTCTGATCTGAGGACTGCTGTCCTGGCAAAGGGAAGTCCTGCCTCTGCCCTTGTCCTAAAGGAAGGGAGATCATTGAAATGAGAGGTGGGAAGTGATTAAGGGCCCGACGAAAGGCTGCCAGCGTAACAGGAGAGGGATTGAGGCCGAGATGATACATGGAGACCCAGAAGCTGCCAAGGTCCCTGCCGCTTCCTCACCCCTGGGAGGAGCTAGGAGGTATCTGTTGAGGGATGGAGATAACCAGAGGCTGGGAGGAAAGCTGCTGAGCAGGCACTCAGCACCTCCAGGGTCCTGGCTGTAGCTGCTTCTAAGGAGACACTGGGGTGAAGAATGTGGGTCCCCTCAAGCCTCAGCAAAAAAAACTGTGGTTCTTGCTTGCCAAGAACAATGGGGACGTTCCTCCTCTTTCTTCCTCCCTAGAGAGCGTGTGTCCGTTCTAAAGATTATCTCTATTTCTTTAAAGTCTATTTTGGTTCTGTCCATTCACTCCCTAAAAGCTGGCATTAAGATAAATCTGTAATTAATTTGGTGCATTACTGTTATGGATACATTTCATTTATTTAGAAGCAGCTGAGAGGGAGACCATGCTCAGCTTCTCAGAGAGTGAGAGCGGACCTTGGAGTTTTGGGGGCTCTCCAGCCCACCAAATAGATTTTATTGAAAAGCTAATTTCCCCAAAAGAGTGAAGGGGTGAAATGAGTTCAGACTGCTCCCAGGCACACCCTGAGCCAAGCATGGTCTGCTGGGAGCATGTGTAGCCTAAGCAGATTAAAGAACCCCTTGGAGGACTAGGTGGGAGGGAGGGACTTCTCTTGGGGAGGGGGTGAGGAGTCACCCCAGATGCCACCATGACGTTTTGAATTAGGATCTCCCCTTTGTTGGCTTTGGGACCTTGGGCAAGTGCCGTACCTTACCCAGGGCTTCTGTTTCCTTGTCTTTAATTGTAATGAAGAGACAGGAACTGAAGAGCTCTAAGATCCCTCCAACCCAGTGACCTCCCAAGTTGTGCCTCAGGAAGAAGAGGACATATTTTCTGATGCCAGTGCAAGTCCCATGTCGTAAAGTTGGTGGAGGGTGGGTTTCTTCAGGCCACGTTGTGCCTCCTTCCTTCTAACCACCTGCTTTCTTGGTAAGCTGCTTTGAATTTATGGTAATGAGAACTCTGATGAGAAATGACACACCTTCCCACTAGTGGCCTTTCTGGTCCCCAGTCCTT
The DNA here is from genome assembly GCF_011100635.1 of Trichosurus vulpecula. Lineage (NCBI taxonomy): Eukaryota > Metazoa > Chordata > Mammalia > Diprotodontia > Phalangeridae > Trichosurus > Trichosurus vulpecula. The sequence goes on along the minus strand of NC_050577.1, from coordinate 307,949,735 downwards.
GAAGACCCAGGCCCTGGAGCTACGGTGAAGGTGTTCTAGGGACACACTAATTAGCCCAAGGATTTCTAGGACAAACACTGAGGGATTTCTCCATTCTGATTTTGTGGGGTTTGTTTTTTTTGAGATAAATTCCCTAGAAGTCAGCCTACTGATCTTCTAATTCCTCATGCAAAGAGAAAATATTTGCTCTTATCATGCTTAGCTGCATCCCTTTTCTACAATAGGAAGGCTGAGCAATGTTGGATTACGTTTCTAATAGGCCACTTATGTCACCAGGGAAATGGCTGCGTGTGATTTGATCTTTAATGACCCTCAAAAGCTGTTTGTCTTCATAGACCCTGTTTCTGTCAACAGGATTATCCCTTCAATATTTATCTGGTTTAATGGCAGAGCAAAACTGTAGCACTGGGGAAGTTGTATCAGGCTACCAGGCAGCTCCCACCAGGGCAACTCAGGGCCAAGGACTGGCAGGGCCAAACTGCCAATGCTTGTCTATGTGGCATCTGCCTGGCTGAGGCAGAGGGCTCTGTTGGGAGCTGTGATGGGGCACCAGGATGTGCTCTTCTTCACTCCTCCTCCAAGATTCTCCTTCTCCTTTTCCCGTGCTCCAGGTCTGCAGGCATTCTGCTGGCCTCTGCCTCCCTCAGTAAGAATGGCTTAGGCTTCATGAACAATGGGTGGGTCATCTAGCCCCACTTCTGACTCTCATCTGTCTTCTTATCTTCTGCTCTAGGGGCTTTACATTAAATACATACCCAGGGCCCTATCCACTGAGGATCCCAAGTTGTTGGGACTTATCTGATTTTATAGAACCAATTAGTGGTGGAGCCATGAGTTTCACTTTTTTCTGACTTCATGTGCAGGAACATCAAGGATGGGAGAGACTTGAGGACATGAACTTGTCAAATCTGGGAAGAGGGGCCTGAGAGCAGGGCATGTCAGAGCAGGGAGGGGCCTGAGAACAAGGGATGTCAGGGCTGGGAGGGGCCTGAGAACAGGGGATGTCAGGGCTGGGAGGGGCCTGAGAACAGGGGATGGCAGAGTTGGGAGGGGCCTGAGAACAAGGGATATCAGAGCTGGGAGGGACCTGAGAACAGGGGATGGCAGAGCTGGGAGGGGCCTGAGAACAGGGGATGTCAGGGCTGGGATGGCCTCAGAACAGGGGATGCCAGGGCTGGGAGGGGCCTGAGAACAAGGGATGTCAGGGCTGGGAGGGGCCTGAGAACAGGGGATGCCAGGGCTGGGAGGGGCCTGAGAACAGGGGATGTCAGGACTGGGATGGCCTGAGAACAGGGGATGTCAGGGCTGGGAGGGGCCTGAGAACAGGGGATGTCAGGTCTGGGAGGGCCTGAGAACAGGAGATGCCTGTTCTTGTAGTGCAATATGCAAGCTGTCTTCTGGGCAGGAAGGCCACGTGGGCTCTGAAGCAGCAGCTTTGTAAGGCTCCCTTTCTTCCAATGCAGATATTTAACCCCCATGGAAATACTCTGGAAATGCACGTTTGTTGAGCGCGCACCTTTGGGCTGTGCTTGGTGGCTTATGCTTCCAGATCTGGGCACCCTCACACTGACGTGATGAACCTTGCGCTGTCATTGGGGCCTGACCACAGGTTGCCCAGGAATCAGTGCCTTGGTTTGACATGGAAAGTGGTTACTCACATTTGTGCTAAGCCAAGTGTTTTTCCTCTCTTGTCCTCATTAACGATTTTATTTTAATTGCGGCAACACGTTCCTTGTAGCTTAATGTCCCTCACTTGGTGGTAATTTTTCCAAGGTTGTCCTGAACTTCTTAGGAAATCCTGCCTGCTCTGAAGTGAGCTCCCAGATGTGAACATAAAAGTTGATATCCAGTCTCTGCCCACCAGGGACAGACAGTGACCTGGAGGGAGTGGGGCCTAATCTCCCCACTTTAGAGCAGACCTCCTTACTCCTCCTGGATGCTGCTCGTCAGAGGCTGGCCCCCAAACGAGTGTACAGGAGAGCCAGCCATGGGTCATTAGTGATCATTGGTTCATTTTTGCTGCAGGGAACCACACACTGCTATTGTCCGTGCTAAAGCTCCCAGCAGAAGGGAAAGCTGAGCTTTCACTACCTTGTTTGTTTGGTTTCTTCCCTCCAAATAATTTGTGTGTTATAAACTTGATTTCTTGTGGTACATGACTGTTTCTCAGTGAACTTGTCACAGAGTTAAATACGCTGACATCTCCCAGTTGATGGTCACTTTTGATTAATATCTCCCTGTTAAATACCCATCTGTGAGTCGCCTCCTTTCCCTCCTGGCTCCATCCATAGCCCTCCATAGCCATTATCAGATGACACCCCTGTCACTTCCTCAGTCATCAGCAAGGAGCTGCTGTGAGGAAGACAGATAGGAACCTGGGGGATTTTTCAGTGAGCCTGCCTTGGCCACAGTTTGTAGGAGGAAGAGGGTTTTGCGTGGCTCATGTTTCCATGGCCCCTTCCAGTGTACAGAACACTGTGCTGTGGAGGTGGGGTGGGGGGGCAGTGTTCGTATTCTCACTGTAGAGATGCTAGACCTGGCAAGGGTCTTTATCTTTGTTGTCACAGACCGAGCCTAGGGAGATCAGGGAGCGAGGCTTCATCAACGTGTTGGCTGGAGGGAGATGACGATTTAGCCGTAACCACTCTCAGACATGGCATGGCAAGCTTGGCACGGTGTCACTGGAGGGGAGTAGTCATGCCACCAAAGTTACCAAGAGATCCTTAAAGATTCCTCAGATGAGGAAATAGAGGCTGAAGGACTGATGGCCTCTCCCGAGCCCCTTCCCCAGAGCCAGGATTGGAAACCAGCTCTCAGGGCTCCTAGAATCTTATCCCTTTGAGCTGGAGGGGACCTCAGAAATCCCAAGCTCATCCCCCACACAAAATGCAGATCTGTTTCCAGTAGCCCTGACAGAGCTCTGGCGATCCATTTTATTAGTCTGTTGGGCCTCCATTTTCTCATCTCTCAGATGAGGAAGTTAGAGAACATGGAGGCCGGGGAGGTCCCCTCCAGAGCCCAAGCTAGGATCCCAGGACCCTGCCATCTCTGAGGCTTAGAAAGGCCCTCCAATTGAACTTTCTACTTCTAACTGCTCTGTGCTCTGTCCTGGAGGCCCAGGCAGGACAAACCCACTCTCCTCCTCCTGGTGACAGTTCTTCAGATACTTGAAGAAGGCCGTCAAGTCCCTGTGGAGTCTTCTCTTCCCCAGGCCTGCTCTTAGAGATGGTCTCTGGGCTTTCACCACCTCCTCCCCCATCCCCTTCTGGACCCTTTCCAACTTGGAGTGTCATGTAGTACCCAGCACTGGGCACACTGCTCCAGAGGGAGTCAAAACATCCACTAGGGCTAAGGTGCCCATGGAGTGCTCCTTCACGCTGTCCAAGCACCCAGTGGTCATTGTTTCTGAGAACAATGTAACAACTGTCACAACTTTATGTTAAAACAAAACAAAAATATTGCGGAGAGGACTTAGTTCTGCAGAAGTAATTCAGTTTAATCCATTCTAATAGACATTTACTAATCTGCTGTATACAAGTTTCTGTGCTGGGAGTCCCCAAACAAAGCCCGGAAGATAGTCCTTGCCATCAAGGGGCTTCCATTCTACTGGGGAGCACACTGTGTGCCCACATGGGTTATAAAGAGAAGGTGCATTTCTGGGCAGACAAAACGCAAATAGTGAGAGCTGAAGGTCCAATGTGGATGGGCCATGGTGGGGCAGTAAGCTAGCCAACTAACCAGCTAACCAGTCCAGCCAAACTAGCCTGTCACCTATCCTCATTGTCAAGTGTCTTCTCTGTGCAGAGCTTGGTGTGCAGCATAGGGTAAGACAGTCTTTGCTCACCTGGGAAGAGGGATGAGAAGAAAACACAAATAATTATAATACAGATTTCAAAGGAGGCTTCCTGCAGAAGGTGTCTTTCAAGTTGGACTCTGACGAATGAGTCAGAAGTCAGCAGGAAAAGAGGCCCTTCCCGGACTAAGACCTGGCCTAAGCCAAGTCCTGAGGCTTGTAGAGCATGGCCAGAAATCATCGGAGCTTAGAATCCGGAAATGTTCCATCCAGCATAGCCGCGAGTGCTTGGAGCTGTTTTTCAGTGGGAGGAGAGATAAAAGCTGGCTCTCAAGAACAGGGCACAGAGAATCCAGCGAAATCCCAGGAAGGATTGAGATGAGTCAGCCACTTCCCCCAATGACTGTAGGTGCAGGGTGGCACAGACCTTAGAGGTCTTCTTTTACAAACGAGGGAACTGAGGCCTATAGGGGGATGTGACTTTTCTGACCACACACAGGGAATCAGTGGCATTGAAACCCAGACCATCTTATTACTAATCCAGGCTCTTTCTGGTAGCAGCAAGATCTTCAGTAGGGACATGTGGGGCCTGATTCCATACCTGGAAACACATAAATTGGGAAGGAGAAAGCAGCCTTTTGGCATCACGTTATGATGTCTCCGTAGGATTGGTGGATCTTGGGCTTTGCTTCAGCCTCTAAGCTTTAAGCCCACCCAAGACATGACAACTGTGTTGGGACATTGTTGGAAATGCACACACCATACGTTCGCAGTGTGCATGTGTTCATACGCAGAAGAACACAGTAAATACTGCTAAACCCTCGCACGATGTGGAAAGGGAAGGGAGGGCTTGGGGGAGCCTGGGCCTTTGGTTCCAATGTGCCCCCCCCCCCCACTCTCACTTCTAGACCCTTTAGGAGGGAACTAAGGAGACATCGTATTTGAACTTGGACTCTGAGTCTAAAATGCCTCAAGGTTTTTTTTGTTTTTTTGTATTCTCTCTCCTCTGTGTTCTAGGCACAGCTAGTGGGAGAAGTTAATGGGATGCCTCTTTGTCATTAACGGGATGACTTACCGGAAAACTCTTTGTATAAAGTGCTTTGTCTAGCAGTGGGAGTGAAGAGCAGTGTCCAGCTGGCCCTTGGAGTGAGCTAACGCTAGCTAGCTTGGTTATTGGTTGGAGGACAGGGAATGGAGCGGTTATAAGGCATTAGCAACTTGTTGCTGGTTGTGTCTGGACAGTAAGAAGCCTGGTGTGGGGGCTGAGTGTAAAGGAAGCTCTGGCCCAGCCTTTGGCTTTTTCTTAGGTCACTCACTGTGCATAAGGAGTGCCATTTTGTGTACTGAGGAATTGTTTTCTCCAGAGCTTGGCTTGACTTGGCTTGGGTATCACTTGCTCTCTGGGATGATCCGGCCCTGGAAGGGTTCAGGTCACGTCTCCTTTGTTGCCCCATGAACCATAGCCCTCCAGGCCCTTCTGTCTCCACTGTCTCTCAGATCTCAAATCAAACTCCTGGTCGTCGTTTCCATGACGTTATCTGTCTCATCCTCTGCCCTTCCCCTCTGCCTTCAGTCTTTTCCAACACCGGGGTATTTTCAATAAGACTCATCTTCTTATTGTGCGGCAAAATATTTAAGCTTCAGCTTCGGTGTTTCTTGTGAAATAGTCTGAATTAGTTTCTTTAAGTATTGACTGATTTTGATCTCTTTGCTGTCCAAGGGACTCTCAAAAGTCTTGAGCGCCACAGTTCAAAAGTGTCGATTCTGAGGGGCTCAGTTTTCCTTATAAGTCTCCCAGACGTGCATTGCTACCGGAAAAAAACCACAGCTTTGACTCTACGGACCTTTGTCTGCAAGGTGGCGTCTCTGCTTTTCAGTCTGCTGTCCACATTGGCCATGGCTTTCCTTTTAATTTCATGGCTGCAGTCACTGTCTGCAGTGATCTTTGAGCCCAAGAATATAAAGCCTGACACTGCTTCCATTTCTTTTCTCTCCATTCGCCAGGAACTGATGGGACCAGTTGCCAAGATCTTAGGCTTTTTTTTACATCAAGTTTTAAGCCAGTTTTTGTGCTCTCCTCTTGAATTCACTTCCACCAAGAGGCTTCCTAATTCACTTTCTGCCATCAGAGTGATATTGTCGTCTGCATATCTGAGATTGTTGATATTTCTCCTGGCAAACTTAATACCATCTTTTGATTCATCCAGCCTGGCATTTCATGTGACATACTCTACATATATGTTAAATAAGGTGCCATTATACAGCCTTGTCATACTCCTTTTTCAATCTGAAACCAATTAGTTGTTCCATGTGTGGTTCTAACTGTTGCTTCTTGGCCCACATACAGGTTCCTCAGGAGACATGTAAGATGATCTGGCACTCCTATCTTTTTGAGGACTCACCACATTTTGTTGTGATCCACACAGTCAAAGGCTTTAGTGTAGTCAATGAAGTAGAAATAGATATTTTGCTGGAACTCCCTTGCTTTCTCCATAAGCCAGAAAATGTTGGCAATTTGGTGTCTAGCTCCTTTGCCTCTTAGAAAACTAGCCTGCTCTTCTGGTAATTCTTGGTTCGCATACTGCTGAAGCCTAGCTTGCAGAATCTCGAGTATTACCTTGCTGGCATATGAAATGAGCACAGTTGTTTGGTAATTTGGTAATTCTTTGGCATTGCTCTTCTTTAGGATCGGGACATAAACAGATATTTTCTAATCCAGTGGCCACTGTTGAGTTTTCCAAATTTGCTGGCATATTGAGTGCAGCACCTTTACAGTATCATATTTTAGGGATTTAAATAGCTCGGCTGGATTTCCATCATCTCCACTCACCGTATTGTTAGCAATGCTTCCTGTGGCCCACTTGACCTTGTTCTCCAGGACATCTGGCTCTAGATGAGTAACCACACCATCCTGGTTACTGGTGACATCAGGGTCATTCTTGTATAGTTCTCTTGTGTATTCTTGACACCTCTTCTTAATCTCTTCTGCTTACATTAAATCCCTGCCATTTTTGCATGAAACTTTACCTTACTATCTTTAATTTTCTTGAAAACGTCTTGTGTTTCCCATTTTGTTGTTTTCTTCTATTTCTTTGCATTGCTTGTTTAGTAATGCCTTCTTATGCCACTTTGCCATCCTCTGGAGTTCTCTTTTCAGTTGGGTCATCATTCCTTTTCACTTTCCTTTTTTCCTCAGCTATTTGTAATGCCTCATCAGATGGCCATTTGCTTGCTTGCTTGCTCTTCTTTTTCTTTGGGATGTTTTTTTGTTGCTGCATCCTATACGATATTGTGAATTTCTGTCCTTAGCTCTTCAGGTGCTGTGTCTACCAGATCTGATTCCTTAAATCTCTTGATCACCTCCACTTCATATTCATTTGGGTCATATCCATAAGGTTTGATGGTATTCCCTACTTTCTTCAACTTAAGTCCAGATTTTGCCATAAGAAGCTCATGATCTGAGCCACAGTCAGCTCGATGTCTTGTTTTAACGGATTCTATAGAACTTCTCCACCTTTGACTACAAATCTGATTTATATATTGACCACCTGGTGATGTCCATTTATGGAGCTGCCTTTTATGTTGTTGAAAAAGAGTGTTTGTTCTGACCAGCGAGTTATCTTGACAAAACTCATATTGGTCTGTGCCCTGCTTTGTTTGATACTCCAAGGCCAAACCTGCCTGCTATTGCAGTTATCTTTTGGCTTCCTACTTTAGCATTCCAGTCCACTATGATGAATGTGATGTCTTTTTTGGGTGTTGCTTTTAGAAGATGTAGGTCTTCATAACTTTGATCAACTTTGGCCTCTTTGGCATCGGTGGTTGGAGCATAGACTCATATTATGGTTTGCCTTGGATTAGAACATGTGTCATTCCGTCATATCATACCCCAGGACTGCTTTTCTCACCCTTCTGTTGACTACAAGGGCTCCTCTGTTTCTTCTGAGGGGTTCTTGTCCACAGTAGTTTATGTAGTCATCCCCTGAATTAATTTCACCCATTCTGGTCCATTTAAGTCCACTGATGCCCAAGATGTACGTTTCTGGACATGGGCATATATCTCTGCCAATGGGACTCTCTTTGCTTTGGGCTGGGGGTTCCTGTTGATCCCAGAAGGAAGCACCCCCCCCAATGGAGGAAGGGCCCTGGGGTGCTCTTGTATTAGGGCCAGACTTCTTTCCTTTGGCTTTTCTGGGCTATAATTTCTTTGTCCATTATTTAAATATCTGAAAAGGCAGAGAATTCTCGCTGCTACAAGTGCAAGTAAAGAAGATGATAATGACTGATAACAAGGTGCAGGCACTGTAAAAGACTGAAGAGAACAGTTCCTGCCCACAAGAAGCTCACAGTCTGTCCTGGGTGGGGGTGGGGAGACCAGTGCACCTCTCTATAAGATACACACTAAGTAAGCACTAGCAGCTGGGGGGTGGGGCAGGGAGCACAAAGAGCCACTGGCAGGGAGTGACATTTGAGCTGAGCTTTGAAGGAAGCTTGGAATTCTAAGAGGCAGTGGTGAGGAGGCCGGCCTGGGGGCAGGACACGGACAGGAGGACAGGAAGAAGCCAGTTCAGTTGGATCATAGTAGGTGAAGGCCAGTGGTGTCTGATAGACTGGAGCAGATTGGGGAGGGCTTTAAATGACCAACCAGGGATTTTGTGTCTGGTCCTCGAGGCAGTAGGGAGCCTCTGGAGCTTCTTGAGAAGGGGAATGCCGTGGTCAAGCCTGTCCTTTTCCTGAAGCAGTGGGACAATTATTCCTGATGGGCACATTTCTGTAGACAAAAGGAATGGCTTTAATATGCTGGGTCTTTGTGGTTGTTGGAAGGAGGGAATAAGTGATGTTTAATTACTCAATTGAAAAAGTTGTCCAATTTCATTAGGTCCTAAGTAGAACTTAGCTGCAAAATGTTCTGTGAGTATGAAATCTTGTTATGGAATTTCCTGTTCCGGAAACTAAATGGTTATCAAGCATGAAATGTTGTCCTGGATCTTCCACATTCATTTTCTTAGCAAGTCTTTGGGAGGCATGTTCCCATCTTGTACAGAACATGGTCGCCATCGAAGGCATTTCTCAGGCTGAGGAGGGGGGCTCCTCTGCATGTAGAGCTGGTGGAGCCCACACCTTCCGAGGGACCAAGAGGTCTTGGTGGATTCAGTTATCAAGGAGTAGCAGTGATCATCCTTCACATTACCCTCATACTTTAGATCTATTCCATGGTACTCTTTCCCATCAAATAGAGGCCACGTTTTGGAATGGATAAACCATCAGCCTTGGAAATTCGGATTCTGGGTGATGTGGAGCAACTCAGTTCCACCTCTGCCTTTCAGATTCTGCCTCTGAAAAATAAAGGGATTAAACAAGATGATTTCCATGGGCCCTTCTGGTTCCAACATTCCCTGTTCTTCCCAGTTCTGACATCCCCTGTTCTCTGGCCCCTCCCAGCTCTGACATTCCTTGTTTTAGGTTCCCTCCCACTTCTGACATCCTCTGTTCTCAGCAGCTCTGACATTCTTTATGCACTGTCCCAGCTTCCCTTCTGTCCTAATCCAGCATGTTCTCAGTTCTAGGTACCTTCTAGCTCAGATATTAGATGACATATTGTGGCTTCTTCACTATAACATTTGCGATCTTAGGGAAGTAATAGGAGCTCTTCTTCCCACTCCGTGCCACCTCCCACGGCGCACTGATGAGCAGACAGAAGACCGACAAGAAGGAAATTGGCTTTTGTGGATCCATCATTTCTGATCCTCCATCCTTGACAATGACTTTCCTGTTCCTTAAGATGAAGAGGACTGAGCTCCATCAGTAGAGAATTTGCAGCTTGGGTTTGAATGGAATCCGGACTTGCAGAGTACGGGGGTTCGTTGGTGTGGAGGGGCTTCCAGGAATACGCTTGCATTTTCCGCACCCCCATACATGGAGTGGTCCTGCACCTCGAGTCCTAAAGAAAGGCTGTGCTTCAGAGATGCTGGTTGCCTTACTTGGGTAATGCAGCGGGATGGTCAGTGAAGCCTCTTGGTGGAGCTGCCAGATGTAACGTGGTCCTTGGATGCTGGTTGGCATTAAGGACAGCCCAGTTCTCAGTGTTGGCTGAGCTGTGCCTGCTGGTGAACGAAAGGGCTTCTGTGCCAGTAAAATGGTGGCCAGAGCAGAGGCCTCAGTCCTTGGGGACCTTCCTTTCAGCCAGTGCATGGGGTGGGGTGCAGAAGACTTGTCCATAGAATTCTGCTCTCTTTCTTTGGGAAGGTATATGCTTGGACTCTTGAAAATGGATGTCTGTGTACAAGAATTTAGTCCCCTTTTATTCATATGTCAGTTACCACACACTGAGCGCTTTGAGGGGAACTGAGGCTGCCTGTTCTGGAGCCTTGCCTGAAGGTAGAGACCCATGGAGGGCCATGCCGAACCACAGACTCATCCACACCTGCCTCAGACCTGCCCCTTTCCCTGAATCTCAGAGAGGTGGAGTCACTTGGCCAAGAGAGTTAAGCCTTCTCCCCCAATTACCATGGCCCTCCTGATGACTTCCAGACATTTGATGAGGCAGAGACTGGGAGGAACATGGTAGCTCTGGCAGACTCCCCTAATACTGGTCCGGTTCTTTGAGATGCGCTGTTGAGGCAGCCCCTCACATAGCTGGATCTCACTTCTGCTGTGGTCAGACCTTTGGGAATGAATCCCAGGATCTCAGAATCAGAACTCTCAAGGATGGAGAGGTCATCCAGGTGAACTCCCTTAGTATATGGTTGAGGTATTTCCGGGCCTTGTCCCGTGTTCCACAGGTGGCAAACTCAGGCTGGATTGGGGTGTCACGTGTAAGAAGACTGGGAAGGCAGGAGAGAGCTAGGTTACGAAGGACTTTGAATGACACACAGAATGTTTTGTATTTGTTCCTGGAGGAGATAGGGAGCTGCCAGAGGGTACCGAGGTGAGGGTGGGGAGACGTAATCAGACCTGCATTGTAGTGGCTAAAAGGAGGATGATCAGAGTGGGGAGACTGAGGCAGGCAGACCCTCCCCCCGCCCCCCAGGAGCTGTTGCAGTAGCCCAGGTAGGAGGTGATGAATGCCTGCGCAGCGTCGGGGAAGAGAATGGGGTGGAACCGAGAGATACGACAAAAGTGAAATTGAGAGGCCTTGGCAACAGATTGGATGTGAGGGGAGGGGAGATAGTGAGGTGTTAAGTTGGCTTCTAGGGTGGGAGCCTGGGGGACTGTAGGATACTGGGACCCTAGACAGTGATAGGGAAGCGTGAGAGCAGATAGAGTTGGTGGAGGGAAAGATCATAACTTCAGCTTGGGACATGTTGAGTTGAAGACTGTACTAGATATCCAGTTCAAGATGTCTAAAAGAGTTGGTGATGAGAGATTGGAGGTCAGTGGAGAGGCTGAGGCAGCGTGGGTAGCTTTGACTCAGCATAAAGATGGTTATTACATCCATGGGCACCGATGAGATGACTAAGTGAAGTAGAACAGAAGGCCCAGGACAGCCCTGAGGGACACCCCCAGGTGGAGGGGGTCATCTGGAGGAGGTCAGAGAGGGAGGGGGAGAACCCAGAGAGAGTGACTCCCAGTGTCCACGACTGCAAGAGGTCAAGGAGAATGAGCGGAGAAAAGGCCCCCCGATTGGGCTACTAACGCCAAAGAGCTGCCGGGGCGTTGGCTGCAGTTCTGCCCCTCTGCAAGTAAGAAAAACGAGAAGGAAAAGAAGAATGCTTTATGGCTCTGTAGCCCTTTACGACTTACTAGGTACCTTAATTCTCGCAGTGGCTCTAAGAGCAAGGCTCGGCGGGTCATATTTTACCCATGTGCAAATGCAGGCTTGGAAAGTGCCTGAGGTCTCCCCTCCCCACCGTTGAGATCTAGCTGAGTCTCTGCTTCACCTCCTGCCCCCACACACAGACCGTGATCATAATCAGCATGGACCCTTCTAGTCCTTGAAGGCTTATAAAACACATCCGCCCTGTAGCTGCGTGGGCTGGTTATGCCACGGTCACATTTGACAGAGGCTTTGAGAACCTGGGTGTTTCTCCTAAGGTCACACAGCTGGACGAGAACATGGGCACCTCCCCTAAGGTCACATGGCTGGACGAGAGTGTGGGTGCCTCCCCTAAGGTCACACAGCTGGATGAGAGCGTGGGTGCCTCTCCTAAGGTCACACAGCTGGACATTTGGATCTGGGATACAGACTCTGACTCCTCCAAGTGCAGCATTCTTTCTGCCAAGCTCCCTCTCATTCAGGATGACAAAGGAAGGAAGGCCTTCCCTGCCTGATGAGCCAAGCTCTGCATACATCCTGGATCAAAGTTTCCCAATCTATCCTCACATCATCAGCAGCAGGGATCAGAGGGAAACCAGAGTAAGTGGTCCCATCCGTGGTCTTTCTCTCAGAATGCATCATTTAAAATAAGCTCTGAAGAGAGATTAGAGGCTGCCGCTTTCTTCTGCTGGCCTTTCTGACATTCAGTGTTTCTCCTTGGGAATTTCAGCCTGGACTTGTTCATCTCTGTCCTTTACAGTGAATTAAACAGACAACAGGTTCCTCACATCCCATGGTACCCTTTGGTGTAGGGCCTGTTTCCCTGTGCCTTCTTTGATATTCATTTGACCCAAAGAATGGGGGGTAGCTTTAGAATTTCTGAAACGAAGATGGTGTTTCTTTTATCTGGCCTCCGAATCTTGTGCTTTGTTGGTAACCAAGGAAAGCCTCTCCTTCTAGTCCGCAGGGTGAAATTATAAAACAGAATGATTAACTGTCTGTCTCTTCTGCTCAGCTCCCTGGCAATCACTCTGAAGGCTTTTGATTACCGTTGCTGGACAGAATTGCTGAAGAGACAGCATAAGTGTCGCTTAAAAAAACCCACAAGAGTCGTTGCCTCAGACATAAAGACCACGGTTGTGCGTGCAGCCCCTTTGGACCCAATAGGGGAAGCTGCCACTGCCTTCTCTCTAATAGCATCCCAGCCAGCTTCATGTCTAAATCTCCAGCCTGGGCAGACACCCGCTCTGCATTTGGGCAGTCATTCCGAGATGAGCGGGCGGGACTACATCCAGTACTCAACTGCCGGAACGGATTTAAACCCAGGTGGAAAACAAGCAGGGAAATATTGCTTCTCCTCATGGCCTCCCTTGTTAAGTCCTGTTTCTGGCTTTGACTGGAGCAAAGCCTCCTCCCTGTGCAGCTCCCCATCCCCCCTTTCCCAAATCGCAGTCAGGCCAAACTCCAGGTGCCCAATAGCCTGACTTAGCGGGGTGATGCAGCCGGCAGCCAGTGCCCTCTGTCACCCATCGCCGCAGCCCTGTTGTCTTCAGAATTACAGCATTTATACGGTGCGTTGAGGCTTGCAGAACATTCTACAGCCATTATTTCACTTTCTCCTTACAACTTGGGAGGTAGGTGAGGAACCTGAAGACATGAGTGGGTAAGTGATGTGCCCAGGGTCATACTGCTAGGAAGTCTCTGAGGCCAAATGTGTCCTCGGGGCCTCCTGAGCCCAGGTCTGGTGCTGGATATCCTGACAGAGTGGAAGAATGCCTAGGATGCATATTGTGGGGGCACCTCCCCTGGCGTGAGGGATGCCATCTATCCATCTCCTCTCTTCCTCAAGTTCCCCAGGGCGTGAGACTGACACCACAAAACAAGTAGATGTGACATTTGCTTTGTGTTTTCTCAACATGACGTTTTTAGAAAGAATGCCCAGGTGACCTCTAGTTTAAGTAGTTTTCCCTCCAGAGATCGGGAGTGATTCAGGTGACTGCATCCAGTCCCGGCTGTTGTTCTCCTAATACACGTGGGATTGGTATCAACACCTTAGACCTCAGACACGCCTATACTAGAGATAGAAAGGCTTGTTTTTCCCAGTTGACTGACCACTTCCCTTCTTCCTAGCTGCATTAATTTTGTTCATGCTAAAGCTTCATCGTCTTATCTCATCCCCATCCTGTCATTTGCCCCTTACCCATGAGGGCCAAGGGTACCAAGGCACAATTTGGCTCTCTTCTCCTTTTTATTTTTTAATGGTGCACAATTTGTTTTATGGTATGAGTCCTTTTAAATCTGGCTTGTAAAGACTATAGTGATTCTTATACAAAAATCAGGGGTCATCTCTCCCTCCTGAAAATCTGATATTTGGAAAAACAAGTGATTTTCTACCAACTTGCCAACTTTCCAGCATAGGAGAGGTCAGTAATTCTCCAGCCTTCTCAATTCGTGAATCTGACCTTTTGAAATCTAAACTGTGGTGTGAGTCTCTCATCAGCAGCTGAAAAATCAATTGGAGAACTTTGAGTTGAGACACTCAGGAAATTTATTAATTTTTCACAATCTGTGTAACACGGAAGAACACCATTTCACCAGTAAGTGTATTACGTCAACGCTGCTGAAAGTCAGTGTTAGAACACCGTTCAATTTAGTTGTGGAGAGTTTGGCCGTGGTGAGCAGAAGCTGAATAGACTCCTTCTGCCTTTGCTGATCCCCCCTCCTTGGAACCCCCTTTCCTACTGGGCCCTACCTCCTTCCTTCTCCTGATGCCCCACTTCCTTTAATGCTCTGCTCAGATCTCCCTCTTCCAGGCTGCCTTCCATGGCTGCTCTGACCCTAAGCCTGACCTGTCTCTGAATTAATGCCCATGGCACTTCTGCCCCTGCTTCTCACCTGGCCCTTTGTGTAGACTCTGGGCAGGATCATTCTGTGTGTGGAGACCTATGGTCCCAACCAGCCTGTGAGCTCTTTGAGGGTGAGAGCTGGGTGCTCTCCTCCTCCAAAGTCATCACCAGTTCTGAAACCTGACTCAGTGAATAGCATTTGTTTCTTGGTGTTTTCCCCTAAAAGCTATTATGGCCCTGCTTTGTCTAGACCAGTTATTTTTCAAAACTCCTCATCTAGATCTCTTGTGACCCCCTACTATCTGTGTGTCACTTCTCCACTCTCCCCCCACCTCCCAGGAAATAGCAGGGCCCTGAGCACAGGCATTGGGAGCTCCATCTTTTTCATCCTAATGCCCCCAGCCCCCAGTTCTGTGCCTTGTACATTAGAAGCACTCACCTTTATGGAATTGAATTGATAAGACCTGGTCCCTGCTGCCCTGGAGCTCAGAGGCCAGTACAGACATCCACACAGATAGCCTGGCTATCCAGCATTCTAGGATAAGTACATTAGAGGGGTGCAGCATACTCTGTGAGGTCCCTGTGGAAACCGCTGGCAGTGGGCAGCAAGGGCGAATCAGGGAGGACTTCCTGTAGGAAGTGGAATTTGAATCAAGCTCTAAAGGATGGAGAGGAATTCAACCATTGGCATAAGCCACTGACTGATGGCAGAAGGAATTTTCTCAACTCAGAAGATTAAACACTGACTAGATGTGTCCATGTCTGTATCTTCCTTAATCAGTGGGGCTCAGTCAGGCCCATGTATCATCTTCATAGCCAAAATGGAAGCACATGCCACGATTTTCTCATGTGAATGAAGCCAGGCTGAAGAGTTTGTTTTTTATTCTAGAGGCACAGGGAGTCTCTGAATGCTGTTCAGTGTGGTCAGCTCCGTATTTTTGGAAGCCTAATTTAGCACCTCTTGTGGAAGGGAAGAGTTGGTCAGGAGAGCAGGGAAACTTAGACTGATGGTGGTCCAAGTGGAAGGTGATAGAGGCCTGTGAATGGAGACGAGAAGGATGGGAGAAATGTTGGCATCGAATCAAGGAGACTTGGAGCTGAATTGGGGGAATCAGGTCACGAGGATTAATTAAGCTGCTGGGCCTGGTGATGCAGCTTGTATTCCCTGCTCCTGGGAGGTGGGAGCTGGTGGCTCTTGAGCTCAGACAGAGAGTCTGAGCTGCTGTGGAGTAAACCTAGCCTGTAAAATAAACCTTGGTGAAGGCACTAAGTGGGTTATGAATATGTCCAGGGGGCCACCTGAATGCTTCAGGAAGGGCACACTGGCCCGGGGTGGAAGTGGAGCTCTTGGGCTCGTAACTTCCAGCCTGTGCAAGATGGAGAGACCTATAGTGTACAAAAGCATGCAAAAAGCAGAAAACAACTCCCCCCCTCCCCCCCGCCAGGTGTTTATTAAGCATCTTCTGTTGCCTGGGAGGTACAGAGACTGTGCCTTTTTTCAGGTGCTCCTCTGAGCCCCCAGCATTACATACTTGATCCATTAGAAGGATGGGGGCGGGGTGTGTGTTCTGTCACAGGTCAGTGAGTAAGAGGCTGAGTTCGAATTCATTTGTCTGGAGTCCACATTCAGCCCTTGTGGCCACCCCACAGCCCTGGCCTTTGCCCTTGACTCTTTTCCTGGCTTCTCCTGGGCCCTGTATCAGTCTGGGTACCCTAGACGTTTGTGGAGTGGACTCACCTCTCCCTAAGCAGCATCCTCTCTGACTTCTCCATCCTCTCTGGGGTCTTGGTTCTCCCCTCCCCCTTCCTTGCTTCTCCTGGCCCCAGTCCTCTCTGACTTGGTCCTCGGTTCTTGCCAGCCAGGCCAAGGAGAGAGTCCCCCTGTATCTAGTCCTCGTTAGCTGCAGATTCAGTCAAGTTAAATTGTGTGTGATGATGTTGCTTTGAAGACAGTTCCCCAGTGGCAGGAGCCTCCCAGATGATTTCCTTCCCCTAATCCATTTTTCTGCCCTTCTCCCTCCCTTTGATTTCATTGAAATAATGAGTTGAAACAGCCAGAAAAAAGGCTACGGGACTTTGGCTATCTTTGCTCTTGCCATCAGGCCTCTCAGAGCGGGCAGTGTATGTGCCGCCTCACCCACGGACAGTGGTGTCTTGGCCCCTCAGCTTCCCTTTGCTACATCCTGATCCTTTCTGACAAGGGGCTCAGGCCCGGGAGGAGCATCAGCTCCTTCCTGGGGCCACATTTTCCATCACATCCGCTTTTCTGATTAGCAGCAAGTCTGGAAGTGTGGTGGAGACCGTTGTGCTCTGCGTACACTCTAAGCAGGCTGTGGTACCTCATGAGCTTCTTGCGCTGTCATGGGCCAGTGGAGGGAGAGATGGAGCAGGAGGCTTTTGTCAGTAGCACCAAAAAAGTGTGCTTGTCATTGGGAGGCCTTCACCTGAGAACTCGGAACTTTCTTACAAGTGCAGTGCCTCTCTGGGCTCTCTCAGGATTAGTGGGAGATGACTCTGGTGGATCGTCACCCTAAGGGCTGTTGGCTTGGCCAGCTGGCGGTTGGGTTCTGTGTGGCTACCCCCCTCGCCCCCATTTTCTGTCTTTAGTACCAGATTGTTCTGGAATTTGACAAGACCTTCCAAGTCCTAGCAGAACGGTCAAAGACATTTGTTCCCGATGCCTGCGTTTCTTGATGTTCTTGGGAAGGGCCCAGAGGGAAGCCCAGCCCTGGTCAGCACGGAGGGGACCACGGGCCCTTTAGAAGCAGAGGTGTTTGAAGCTGTAGAGCTATGGGGCTCAGAGCCCCCAGGAACCTCGAGGATCCCCATCAGTCTTAGCTCCTCAGTGGACGAGCAGGGAAACTGAGGAGCCAAGAGTGAGTCCAACTGCCATCTGTCCTTCAGAGCAGTCATACAGGAAGTTCACCAGTGACATTGCCAGCGGTCACCCTGTGGTGACTGACTGAGTGGAGGGTGTGGGGGGCGGTGGACTTTCCGTCTTTGCAGAATTCTCCTGATGAGCCTCAGCCAGGGTGCAGACTGGCCTGTTCTGTGTGTGGTCAGCTGCATCTCTTCCCTGTCATGTGACAACATGTTCTCTGTTCTTTGATCCATTGGTTAAGTGGTTACAGAGTGGGACAGAAAGGTTAAGAAGATGATACATAAAAACAAGCTGTTCGTAGGCAGTTTTCTTGCCAGAATCTTGGTATCTTCTCTTGCCCCTGCTGTGGGCCCAGCCTGGGGCAATCGTACACTTTGCCTGTAAGGGAAAGGAGGAGTCCAGACCTGCAGGCCTCAGTGACACTTCCTGCATCATGATGATCATGAGGCTTCATGGGGGGAGGGAGAGGGAGCTGACCAAATGCCTCTCCCCAAGTTCTCTTGCAAGGCCTCATCCTAGCAAGGGCTGCTAGGGCCCCAAAGGCCAGACCCACACAGCACGCTCATGAGCTGGAAGATGGGCCGTGTCGGCCTCACCAGAGGGAGGGCTGACCACGGGTGAGCGACAGCTTGTGAAGCACCATCTGCCGAGGTGGGGATGGGTGCCCACCAACCAACCACTCATCCTCCTCAGAGCAAACACAGACCTGGGCTACTATGAGGTCAGGTGCCTTCTTTGGCCTCTCACATTCTGAGACAGCGCTTAGTATGGTGCCTGGCACATAATAGGTTCTTAATAAATATTTATTGATGTGACTTGGCCTGTGTCTCCAACTGCACTTGAAGGTCCCCATCTCTGAAATTGCAGCCCCCCCCCCCACTCCCCTTTATTTCTCTGTCTCTTTCAGTGACCTTCCCTCAATTTGTCCAGGCTCTTAGGCTTGAAACCTTTAATCCTGCCTTCCCCTTCACACCCCCGCCCCAATCCAGTTAGTCACTGGGTCTCTGGATTCCATCTTCCCTGAGCCTTTTGAATTCTAGGCCATTTTTTGGCACGTCCACTACCCATCGCTCCTGTACCCACCCTGTTCAGGCCCTCCTTGCCTCTCCTTTAGACTCGCAGGCTTCTCCCCAGCGTTCTAGCCTCTGGTATCTGCTCCCTCCAGTCTGTCCTAAGTACGATGGCCTGAGGACCCAGGTCTTGGCTCTGAACCGCCCATAAGTTACTGGCTCTCTCTCCAAAGTGCAGAGAAGAGAAAGTAGGTTAGCAGCAAGTTGGGTGTTGCTTCTCAAACACCCCCTGCCCTTTTCCCTTGCCCTTCCAAGGTGATGAGCACTCTCTGTGCCCTGGTGTGTTTCTGTAAGCACCTATGCCTTGAAAAAGTCCTGCTTCCGCATGTCCCCAGTAACCACCGTCACAGCTCAGTAACAAGATTTGTAACCGTGCAGTTTTGGAACACAAACCCTGTTAAGCCATAAACTTCGTTTTAAACATGATTACAAGCCCTCCTGTGAGCACAGGCCGAGTGTGGAAGTGAACGGAAGGGGAAGCCAATCAAATTTGTGCCTTTGTCTTTTTTTTAAAGAAGGCAGGATAGCAAAAGAAGCGTTCTTGTTATTGTGGTTAGAATCCACAAACTCAAAAATTGGGTTTCCCTGGAGAGAAAAAAAGAAATTCTCTAATCTGAGCAAGGTCAAAGAAAACAAATGGTCCTCATCTTTCCTTTGGAGAAAGCAACATTAATGGTTTGTTTTGATGTAATGTGCATTTGTCTTTTAATTAGCATCTGCTGTAGTTCTCATTGATTCATGGATTGTTGAAGCTGGAAGAAGCCTTGGGGATCATCTGAGCCAACACCCTCATTCTACTGCTGAGGAAGATATTAAGTAATCTCTCTATGATCGTCCAGCGAGTTAGCTGCCTTCGCTTCTGCCCCCTCCTCTCACGCCTTTCCTCTTCACTCTGATTAGTCTGATGGGACTAACCACTGACTGAATGATCAACAGCAGGGATTAAATAATACAGCAGCCACTAAGTTATTAATCACGCTCTAAATGATCTTGAAATGATGTCAGAGCGGTGATAATTCCAGTCCCAGCGTGTCCAGGGATATTTCAGAGATCGGGATTCCATGAACAAAACCCTCTGGGCTTTAATGGGTGGTTTTCATGATGGGCTGAAAATACTCAACACCTGGTGGCCAGTTTTTAGATGATCACATCATATCGTCCATTTACTTTGAGTGTTTCAGGACTTACACGTGTGCACAGTGAAGCCTCAGTTACTTTGGGAAGGGCTGCCCTGGACACTGAGAATGCCTCACCTCAAAATTGGAAGGGCCTCACTACCTATCCAGGCTAGCCCCTCCCCATGCATAGATCCACCTCCACCATGATGGTCCTTCAGCCTCCACTGGAAGTTCTTCAGGCATGGGAGGGCCACTCCTTTGGGGGCTAGTCCCCTCTGTGATGGCATAGGCCTCTGAGACAGCCCACTCCTTAAGGGATCCCCGTTCTCGTCTTTGGGGTGAAGGGAGAACAGTCAAATTGTTCCTCTCTGGGGCAGCCTTTTGGATATGCAGCAGCAGCGTTCACACTTTGCCTCTCCCTTACTCTTCTCTTCTCCAGGCCAAACACTGCTTGTCTTTTTTTTTAAACCCAATTCTCCTGCCACAGAGCGTCCAGTCCCGTTGCCTTTCAGTCCTCTCTCTTTGGAACGTGCTCTGCAGTTCTGTGGTCCTTTCTGAGAGGTGACCTCCCTGCCCCCGCCCAGATCTGAGTACTATGTTCCAGGTGTATTCTGATCAGTACCCATCGGTCGGGGAATGGTTAAAACCAGTTGTGGTACGTGAACGTCATGGAATATTACTGTGCTGTAAGAAACAGAAATACTCCGAATCCCAAGATGCCTGGGAATCAGTTAGCAGGCCCATGCAGGCATCCAGCTTTGGCTTTGGGATTAGAGTGGCGTGGATGGTCGAATCCCCAGTAGTATATACTCTGTGCGTTAGAGACTTAAAATAACCAAAGTGCTTTGTGAGCTCCAAGGGAGAAGTGTCTTTTCTGACTGGGGGAGCAGAGCAGGCTTCCTGGAGAAGGTGGCATTTGGGTTATACTTTAAGTAATGGCTAGGAATTCAGTGGGAGGACAAAGATAGGGCAAACACCAGGTGTGTGGGGGTGATGGAGGATTGTCTGTTTGGCTTGGAGCATAAAATGGAGGGAGATCATGTGAGATGAGGCTGAAAAGATGAGGTCCTGCCAGATTGTGGAGGGCCTTCAATGCCAGGCACAGGAGTTTGAAGTTGGGAGCCCCTGAATGTTTCTGAGCAGAGGAGGCACATGGCTCCAGGTGTACATAGTAAATGTCTGCAGAGTTGAATTTACTGATCTGGTTCTGTTGGTGGGACAAGAAGCCAGAAGCCGTCACGGGCTCATCTTTTGCTCCTGCTCCTTCTTACCTGGGTGACAACCTTGAAAGGTATCCCAGAGAAGGGCAGATCACTGTAGAGCTGAAAGGGTCCTGTTGTCCTAGGCTTCAGCTTAGCTAAGGAGGGAAAAGTGGAGATTCCTTCCTTCCACTAGCCTAGAATGAGGGTTGGGGACACGGACATGACAAGAACCCCAGCCCCTGCCTGCCCTGATGGCCCTGACAGTCCCTCAGCAGATCATGTGGTGCACAGGGATGGGTGTGAGCCCAGGAGCTAGGCTCAGTGTGCTGGGAGGGAAAAGGTTAGGCAGAGATTGTGGAGAAGATGGCACTTCCTCAATGGTCAGGCTGAGGAAGGAAGGGGGTTCCCGTCTGGAGCTCCCAGGGGCCTGCCTGGTTAGGTTTCCGTGGTGTACCTGGCATAGACAGTCTCCATTTGCTTTCCTTCTCCTATACTGACATTTCAGAGTGGACTCAGTATCTGGGGCTGAGTGATTAGCCACCTGGAAAAAAGCTCTTAGAATTGCTGACAGACCCATCATGGCAGCCATTGCTGGCTGGAGAGGGTCAGGATCTTCCCAAAGATGAACCCAGGGCCAGGCAGAAGGATGGGGACAGGGCTACCAGAACAGAGACATGGCGGCTGGTGGGGATGGCGGTGGATGGACAGACGGCTCAGCCTGTGTGGGAGTTTTCTCTGGATGGGCCTCATCCCCTGACAGAGTAGGGCCATTGCCCAGGGCAGGACTCCCCGAACCAAGTGTTGGGCTCTTTCTTCCCTCTGTGCTCTTGGTCTTCTCCCAATCTCAGTCTCCTGACCTGCTTGAGGAAGTTGGCTTAGCTGGGTCTGGGACATGGTCCCCACCAGCCTTGCAGAAGGCATTAAGCTTCCTCTGGTGGGCAGGCTAGGCAGCTGTGGTAGCAGCTTGCCTCTCTCCCCTTGGGTTAGCCTTTCCCCAAAGCCACTGCTCTGACTTCACTTTACGTTTGCACTTAACAAATCCAGACATTTCTTATTGGAAGATGGCCTTGGGGCCCAGCGTTTTGAGCCGGGAGGAATACCGATGAATGTTCCCTGAGCCACTTGTCAGATGAGACTGCAGAGATGGGGGGGGGAAGGTGGGTGGAAATGAGCACAGAGAACTTCAGACCTTTCTTGGTCTGTTGTGGTTGTACTTTGCTGATAAAATTACAGTGATGGGTGCTGTCCTGCCCCATTTGTTCTGGGCAAGCGTCGAGATCTCCCAGGACAAGAAGAGGGAGTGGGCAGAGGGCCAACTGTCTGTTTCCCTTTCCGTCCTTTCTCAAGTTGGCCACTTTGGAGCTCTGTCAGGTCAGGTACTGCCTGTGTTTTGAACTTTTCTTACTCTCTCATGCCCCACTCAGGGCGAACTGAGAAATCCTCCACTCTCTCCCAGTCCTCACTGGTCAGGCTCTTCCTCAGTGTTCAGAACTTGGCCAGCTTTAGACAAGGCTTGTCACAGAGCTTTGTGACCACGCTTGAGCTCCATGAGGCTTTTCATCAGGCAGATGCTTTGTTCCCATGTGTGCTTCATTGCGTTTTCAGCAGAGCCATACAAATTAGAGACTGAATATGGGCGGAAAAGTGAATTAGACTCATTAACCTGGTTGTGTTAGTGGTATGCTGACTCCTGGCTTCTGGCTTCATCTTTTCCTATTAACGGGAGAAAACAATAATTGTAGGCAAATGAGGCCTTTGTCTCTGCCAGTATTAATTTATTCATCTTGGCTCTGTGGTAATTTGTAAACTTCTGCCTTGAGTGTCTTTTAAGCAGACCTAACCATGTTATCTGCTCAATATTGATTAGCAGATGTTTCTGCTGTTTGACATCAAAAGCTAACTTCCTTTCCCATCATCCTCTGGGGATCAGAGGCTAGCTTCACTTAAGAGAAAGTCAGAGGGAGCCAAGTGAAGGAAGGCCAACTTGGACATGATAGCTCATTCTTGGTGTGACTCAGCCAGTTGCATGGTTGACTATGTCTGATGGTCCTCATTGGTGGGAGGTTATTCCTTCCTGCTCACCCAGACCCCTCATGGTCAATAAGTAAATAGATATTCATTTTAAGTGGCTGTTGGGTGCCAGGCACTGTGTGAAAAAAAAAAAAAAAACAAACAAACCCAAAAAGCAAAAGACAGTCCCTGCCCTCAGAAGCTTACAGTCTAATGGGAGAGGGTGAGCAAGGTAACAAGTATGCCCAAACAAACTCTAGACAGGGCAAATAGAACAGAATCCACAAAGAGAAGGCCCTGGAGTGAAGGGGGGCTGGGGAAGGCTTCCTGTAGAAAGGGAGATTTTAGCTGAGACTTAAAGGAAGCCGGGGAGGTCAGTAGGTGGAGGAGAAGAGCCTTCTGGGCATGGGGGATGGCCAGGGAGAATGGCCATAGCTGAGAAATGCAGGGCGGGCTTCTTCATGGAGCAGCCAGGGGCTGGGGTCACAGGACTGAAGAGTACATAGAGGGGACAAAGGTGTAAGAAGGCTGGAGAGAGAGGGCGAGGCCATGCAGGGCTGTGAGTGCCAAGCGAAGAATGTTGTATTTGATCCTGAGGAGCTGATCATGGGGAATGACGCCACCAGACCTTCATTTTCAGAAAGTTCCTTGGGTGGCTGAATGGGGGATGGGCTGGAGGGGGGAGACTTGCGGCTGGTAGATACTCCAGTAGCTATTGCCGTGGTCCAGGGTGACATGATGAGACCTGCAACAGGGTGGGGCAGGGTCAGAGGAGACGATGCAGAGGGGAGAGGAGCAGGTGTGGGCCGTGGCTGGGCTGGGGGAGGGGGAGAGATAGTGAAGAGCCAGGGATGATTCCTAGGTTGGGACCCTGAGGGAGGATGGGGGTGCCCTCGTGGTGGGAGAGGATGGTTTAGGGTTCTGCTTTGGACATTGTGAGTTTCGGATGTCTGCTGGACATCCAGGTCGAGATGTCTGAGAGGTAGCTGGAGAGGAGAGTCTGGGGCAGATGGACACCACTCCTAAATGGAGTCGTCCCTTAGGCTGAAATGGGACAGAGAGTGGCCTGGGCTGAAAATCCCACGCGATGAATATTCCCTTCCTCATAAAACAAGGCCAGGCAGGCAGTGCCCACCCTTCACCCTGAGATAAGCTCTGTTGTACCCCAGCTCTGACGATTTTCACCTCCTGGCCCTTCCTGCTAACCAGGAGCTCAGTCAGTGGAGGAGCTGGCTTTGAATGGGTGGCTGGGCCTCACCTGTGTGAAGTTCCTCTTTAACCCAAGGAGGGTTGGACAAAGCTCAGCTGGGGGCCCCTGGCCCCCCAGACCTGTGGGTCACTGAGCTCATGGATGGTTAACTCAGAGCCAGTCAGGGAGTCTTTATTTTAGGTGGTGCCACAGTGGTTAGAGGGAACTAGAGTCAGGATGGCCCCAGTCCCTCAGCATCTCTTGGAATCGATTTTCTCGTGTGTAAAATGGGGACTGTCACGGCCCCTTCCTCGTGGAGTTGTGAGAATCAGATGGGATCCTGTGGAGAGTCTGCAAATCTTCCTGTACCCTAGAAATGCTGGCTGGTGATTCTGCTCACTCTGGGCCAGGCACTGGGCTGAGTGCTAAGGAAGCAGGACAGCAGCGGACCAGGCTGGGCCCTCATGGAGCTAGTAATCTAACACAAAGACAATGAGTACATATGTAGATGGTCTTTGGAGGCAGTAGAGGAAGCCTCCATGGGGAGGCCGGAGCAGCGGGGAGAGGCTCCCATTCCCAACAACTCTGATTTTTAGGAAGTTCTAAGATTCTCTGTAAAGTGCTAACCTAGCCACGATGATTGATGGGGCTGTCACTTATCCCCAAGCTACAGGGAGTGAGGAGTGGCTCTGGGACTCGCTGTGGGTCTCCCGGCTGCTCTTGGCCTTGGGTCCGAGATCTGCTTGGTGTGTGACTATAGGAGGGGGTTTTGTTGGAAATATGTACCAAGCATTTATTGTGCTCTGTAAAGGTTGGCTCTGAAACACTTCCTTGTCTGTCAAACGGCAGACCAGGCAGGGCTGGATGCTTCTGCTGCCCCTCCAGCTGGTGAGATTCTGAATTGGAGGGTGTACCATGGACAGGGTGTCCCATTAGAGGGGCAGCCAGCAGCTGGTGCAGTTCCCCTCACATAGGCAGAAACCCCAGTGAATTAAAAAGGAAACCAAAGGTATTTATGACCTGCTAAGAACTGGAGCTAATGGGGAAAGACAGCTACCTGATGTCGAGATGCCCCAAGGGGCAAGGGGCTGGCCAAATTGGTTCTGTGATTTCAGTTTAAAGATCCACATTATGGAGGATGGGGGGAAGCTGGCTTAAACTTATTGGAGTCACAATTAGGGAGGATTCGTCACGTTGAATTTGTGTTCAATTTAATTGGAGATCACTAGACTGGGATGAGGAGGTGGAGGAGGAGGGTGGTGGTAATGAAGGGGAGGAGGAGGAGCTTACTGGGCCGTGACCTAGAACAATGGAGAGAACTCTGAGCCTGGAGTCATGAAGACCGGAGTTCAGATTTAGCCATCTAGCCGCGTGACTCCAGACAAATCACTTACCTTGTGTCTGCCTCAGCTTCCACATCTGTAAAATAGGGTTATTACAGCACCTGCCTCACAGGGTTGTGAGGATTCCATAAGGCAGCATTTAGAAAGTGCTTTGCGAACCTTAAAGTGTTGTGTGCGTTCTAGCTGTTATCCAACCCGGGGTGGGGAAGGGCGTCCAGAGAGACCACGCAGCTGTGGGGTTTGAAGGACAAGCCCCGGTCTGGGGCTTCACTTCCCACCGCAGCCTTCCTAGTACTGATGACCGCTCCCTCAGACCTCAGCCAGCCCTGCCTCCAAATGTACCTGTCTGCTGCATTAGCCGAGTAATGTCCATCAGTCAGTTACTAGTGGTCGAGATCTCTGTGTGGGCCACCTTCTCTAAACTCTGTCCCCATCTCCATGAGGCTTTGAACAATGGAATGGAATCTCCAAAGCCAGGCAGCTGGGAGCAGGACCAGAAGGTGGGCAGGCCCAGGTCCTTGGACTCCCAGCCAGGGGTGGTCCTATCAACCCAGGAAAAGTAGACCTTTTAAAAACTTTTTTGGACTGAGTCCTGTCCATCCTTTTTAGGCCTTGGTCCAAAGCTGTTTCCTGGAAGAAATCTGCTCCCAGTGCCACTGGTTTTGGTGACAAATGAGATAATCTGTGCAGGGCTCTGCAAACCATAAAGGGCTTTCTGAATGTCCACCCTCATCATCATCACCACTGGCATCAGCACTTTGTATCTCCCTGATCCACAGCATGTACATGCTAGCTGCCTTATTCCTCTGACTAGACTGTAAGCCCACCGAGGGCAGGCCCCCTGATCTGCATAAACCCTGCCTGTTACCTAGTGCCCCAGTGACCTGACCCCCCCTTTTAATAGCCTTTTCTCTCTTTTTGTTAGGAGCTGCTCATCTTCCTCCAGAACTTGCCTACAGCCCACTGGGGAAACGAGGAAGTCAGTGTTCTCCTGGCGGAGGCTTACCGCCTCAAGTTCGCCTTTGCCGATGCTCCGAATCACTATAAGAAATGAGCCTGCGAGGGCCGGGAGTGACGCTCCCACGGGCTTGTTCTGCAGTAACATACTTTTGATTCTGGTTTGCACATTTCCCGACTTACTTACTAATTGTGGCATACTTTTGTAAAGTGCGCATTAGGTCCGTGTCTACGCTGGCCAAGGATGGTCACTAACTTGGAAAACTGCCCAGCGATCGGGCCTTCCCGAGGCCAAGAGAAAAGTGACCCACTGAGGGAGTCTGTCTTCCTGCACATAATAGAAAGCACAGGACCTTGGCCCGTGTAGACACAGCTTAGAGAGTCTCGCTTCTTGCAACAGAAAATGAGAGGGATCCTGAGATACCAAAGAGACAGAGATGGATGCATCTTCATGCAGAAGCCCCCCCGTCCAAGGCCAGCTTTGGTGGGGGGAGGCCCTTCCCCATTGGGTGTTCCAGGCTCAGTGCTGGTGGGTGGGCCTGGAACAGCCCCCAAGAGGTTCCTGGGGCTCCGCCTTTCCCGGATGGGGCGTCCTTGTCTCCCTCCCTGAGTTGTTTTCAGGCCGACGTCTCATTGCCAAACCCATTGTAACCCCTCCCCACCGCTGGGCCCAGAGAATACCCAGGGGGGGGTGGGGGTGGGGCACCATCTTGAGGGAAGTTGAGGCAGCCAGGAGAGATTGTTGTTTAGAATTCCCTTGGGAGTGCTTGCTTTTGTTGGCCCTGTAGTAGATGTATTTTCAAACTGGAAAATTCTATTCTACTAAAAGTAAATGAAAATTAAAAAAACTAACAATCAAATGTGCTGTGAACCATATGGGCTCTGGGTATGTGGCCCCCTGCTCATGGGACAGGAGGCCCAGGGGCTGGACATCAGCCGGAGGGGCCAAGTCAGACCTGAAAGCTCATGACCGAGGACCTCGGTGGGCCAGGCTGGCTCTTCTCCATTTTTTTCAGATGGCTCTGGGATCATGGAGAAGGTGCTCAGGATGCTGCCCTGGGCCTGGGAGATGCCTGTCTCACCATCATTCTCTCAGAAGGGGCCAGCCTAGCAGGGGGAGGGCATGGCACCCCTGAAGACAGGCCCCAAATCTAGGCCCTCATTCCCTTCCTGCTCCCACCTCCTACCACACCCCATGGGAAAGCCCTTCTCCAGCTCCTCAGGGAACACTGGTTGTTCTAGAGTGCCTGGCCCAGGGAGTCACTGGCCTAGGGAGGCTCGGGGGTCTGCCCCCCACCCCCATCTTTGTAGGCTCCTGAAATTGTGAAGACTTCTCTTATTTCATTGCTTCACCGTAGAGGCCAGCCTACCCCCACAAGGGAGACATGGCAGGGAGGGAGGACAGTTTCAGAAGCGGGGGCCCTGTCCCTCTGCACTCATGCCCAGGGATCAGTATATGGAACAAAATGAAAGCCTCCTCACTGGCCCAGGATTGAATCCTCCTTGAGAGATGTGATACCTCCAAACACTTGGCTGATGGAATGGCTTCATGGACGTATGCCATGGACTAACACCAACACCCACAGTGTATGCCAAGCTTGTAGCTCCCCCTTGGAGGTGGCCTCTGCAGGAGGGGCCTCCACCTTCCCCTTTGCCTTATTGTTTCGAAGGGTCTCACTCAGCTCTAATCCGAGCAACTTTCAGGTTTACTGGAAATATCATCTTGTGTCTGACCTATGTGTCTGTCTGTCTTGTCTGTCACCTCCAGAAGCTGCAGAGCAGAGAGCCAACCCAGGCATCCCTGCCTGTCTCTGCACCCTGCCTGTCTTCCCTCCAGTAAATGGGCAGGGGCATAGGGCAAGGCATGGGAGCTTTAAAAAAAAAAAAAGCATTTGTGGTTTTGTAAAGATTTTTGAAAAAGTATATGCAGGCAGCATTTAAAGATACAAAGGCTAGGGCCCAAGGCATGGACTAGGAGAACCTGGGAATGCTTGGGCAAGCCCCTGCACCTCAGTTTCCCCATCTGTAAAGTGAGGGGCATAGCCCTGGAGATCTCTGAGGGCTTCCAGCTCTCCCTCCTGTGACCCTCCAGGACCACAGTATTGTTATCAGTACCTCTCCTGGAGCTCCCAGAATGCCCTTCTGTGGATGATGGAAGGGGCTGGAGCGTGGCCTGGGGCCAGGGAAGCTGCCAGAGGGCACTGGGAGGATGCCCCCAGGATCGAAGGGGAGGATGGTCCTGGGGTCTTCAGGTCCCAAGGATCAGAGAAGGGAAGTGTGGTGTCTTCTGGGGCAAATTCTATAAGTTATAGGACTCTGAGCTGGGAGGGTCAGGAGAAGGTGGCTAGTCCAACCCCATGATTTATAGATGAGGAAACAGGCCCAGAAGAGAGAAGGACCTTGTACAGGGCCACACAAGCAGCCCTCATTGGCTCTGACTCCAGAGCCTCAGGCATTCCCAGTACCCCAGGTTCCTTTCTTTGGATGTATGTGCAGGGGGCTTGGATTGTTTCAAATGCAATGTGATGGAAGCATATGTTGTAAAGATGCAGAGTTTTAAGTGCACGGAGAGAAGTCATCTGGGCCTTAGTATTTGAATAGAGCTGGGATAGCGAGCAGGGTTGTTGACCCAACTGGACTTGTGGTCAAAGGCTCCAGAACTCAGAGGCAGAGCTTGGGGAGGGGCTCAGGCAGAATGGTCAGCAGTGGGGAGTCAGCAGAATAGGGACTGGATTTTAGTCCTGTCTCCCTGCTTGACTGTGGCCTAATCACCTGTTTTTGCCTGTATTCATTAATTAATTAATAAAAAAAAAATAAGTTGGGTCAGATGGCCCGTAAGGCTTCTCCCACCTCTGAGCTCCTCTGTTCTCAGGCCCTGCCAGCCCCTGTTCTGAGGCCCCTCCCAGCCCTGACATCCCCTATTCTGAGGCCCTACCCAGCTCTGACATCCCCTATTCTCAGGCCCCTCCTAGCTCTGACATTCCCTGTTCTCAGACCCCTTCTAGCCCTGACATCCCCTGTTCTGAGGTCCCTCCCAGTTCTGAGGCCCTTCCCATACTGACATTCTGTTTTCTAAGCCCTCTCTCAACCCTGAAATTCTCTATTCTAAGAGCCGGGTTTCAGCTCAGGAATTCCAGAGGATGGAGACCAAATGATGAGAAGTGTAAAGACCCTAAGGCTGTTTCCTTTTTCTTGGTCCCAGACCACAGAAACAACAGCAGGAGATGTGGGGAGGGAGGAGGGAGGTTGCAGAGGCAGTTTGAGGCCTTATGCCCTTCCTGGATTATTGAGAATGAAACAGGCTGCCCCAGTAACAGTGAGGGTCAAGTCTCTGGAAAGCTTCCAGGAGAAGGTGGACGATCCCTGATGGGGTAGAAGCTGGTCCCTGGCCCATGCTCCCTTCTGCTGTGATTCCGTCCCGGGCCCGACAGGAGGCTGACGAGAGCGTCTGGTCCAACAAGACCATCCCACCTTGTCATCGTCACCATATCATCTGTGTGTGGTGCGCCATGGACGTCAGCGCTGAATCATGGAATTGAATGGATGCCAAGCTCTTCCCTCCTGATTTAGGTTTGTTTCAGGGTTCAATCCTAGAGTTCTTTATCACATTAACTAGAACCAAATTCTTGGTTTCAGAACGAGGCCCTGCCTGTTAGGAAATGCTGTTCAGTCTGGGCACGGATGTGACCTTTGCCCACCCTCCTGCCCCTGTCTCAGATCATTAGCCAGAGCAAGTTTTAGAGACTCAGGCAATTGTCTGAGACCATCTGCTGCCCATCCAGAGGTCAGCATCTGCAGCAGCTCAGCCTTGCCAGCATGAGTCTTACAGGGAAGAGAAAGCCTTGCAGTGTTTAATCACCTGTCTTCATAAGCGCCACCTCTCCCACCCATTGGCGCTCTGCCTGGACTCATTCCTCACCTCTCTTACTCTCCCCATCCCAGAGATGCCCATTGCTCCCTCAACCTCACCCATTCACTCCCTTCCTGAGGTATTCACACCCCAGTTCGCACTCCAGAGTGTCCTGTCCCTTTCCCTGTGCCCTCTGGAACCTCCACTCCATAATGAACCAACTTCCTCTTGTGTCAGGCCTCTTCCTCTCCTGCTCCTTTGTTTTCTGGCTCTCACTGAGATGCTGTTCCCAGTCCCCTGCATCCCAGGCCACTTTTCCAGTACTGGTTACATCTTCCCTCATACACCTTCCATCACTAATCCCAGTAGAGGGGTGGATCAGAACACTGTGGTCCCCATGGCTACTTCTAGGAAGCCTGTCTTGCAGCATCACCCCATGATCTCTGGCCATTAGCTATGGATCTCCAGGATAGGCTTCATTCTTCTTCATTAGCTCAATGCCTGGCTCACAGACTCGTCTCTATCCAAACTATTGCCCTCATTTGGGGGTCTTCAGCATGCACGCTGAACCTCCTAATACCCTCATTCCCCAGTTCCTTGACCATTGATGAGGGTTCCCGTGGCCCATTCCTCTTTGTCACCTTAGGCATATATAGGGATGGCCATTCTCTTGATCTTGCCATAACACACCCATGTCCTTCTGCTTCCATCTTCAAAAACTCAAATTGCTTTTGTTTCTGTCATATCCAACTCTTCATGACCCCAGGTCCCTTGATGTGATCATAATCTTCTATCATCCCATTTCTTCCTTTCTTTGACATATGCCACCTAGCCCTGCTCTCGCGCACATGGTCACCTCCAGTCTCACCACACCTCATTTCTCTGCCATGTCATTGTCTTCCCTCTACCCCCATTCTCAATGAGCCAGTCAGCTCTACACTGTCCTTTTCTTGAGCCCCTTTCCCCATCACACCTTCCCAAGCCCCAACCATGAATCGTTCCCAGTTTCCTTCCCTCCTATTCTTGTGCTGCTAAGCTAAGCTGGAGGAGGTCACAAAACCACACTGACTGGCTCTACCACAAATCGATGTTATGTAATCTCAGCTAGGCTTTTATGTAGCAAAACAATCCTCCTCTTTACATATTCTCTATCACTCTTACTTCAGTGGCTCTCCCAAACCAATTCTGTCCTCAGGCCACCCATAGAATGTCCTTGTAACCTCTCAGCTTCGCCAAAAAAGAGGCCCTTCTCTCAGAATACCCGGTCCCTCCTCAGCTCCCGTCACTCAGCTCTCTTCCCTCCACTCTTGTCTCAGATGAAGAGGCAGCCCTTTTGTTTGCCAAGACCGGCTCCTGTATGGGCGCCCTTAAACCCATCCCCTTGTGGTCTCTCCAGCACACTCTCTGCAGCTTTCTCTTCCCTCTGATCTTCTACCTCTTCCTGTCTACTCCCCTGCTTCCACCAAACATGCCCATGACTCTCCCATCCTCAAAAACCCCTCGCTTTATTGACCTGTCCCTTCTAGTGACTATCCTGTATTTCCTCATTCTAAGCTAAATGCCTGAGAAAACTATCTACAAATGCATCTTTTTCAGATCATGATGCAATAAAAGTTACATTTAATAAAGGACCATGGCAAGTTAGATTAAAAATTAGCTGGCAACTAAACAATCCTGAAGAATAAGTGGTTCGAAGAACATATCATAGGAACAATGATTTCATCAGAGAGAAGGACAATCATGGGACAATGTGCCGACAACAGCCAAGGCAGTGCCGGGGGAAGATTTATGTCTCTAAATGCTAATGGGACATGCAACTAAAAAAACTGGGAAAAGAGCAAACTAAGAATCCCCAGTGAAACAATTTGGAAATCCTGAGAATCAAAGGAGAGATTAATAAAATTGAAAGAAAACCATTGAATTAATAAATAAAACTAAGAACTGTTTTTATAAAAAGTACAATAAAATAGATAAACCTTTGGTTAATATGATTTTAAAAAGAGAAAGCTATCTACACTATATGCCTCTGTATTTCTCCTCTTACTAGCTTCTAAAATGTCTGCAGTCTGGTTTCCAGTTTCATCATTCGCTGAGACTGCCCCATCCAAATTGCCAGTGATCCTTCTTCACAGTCAAATCCAGTGGCCTTTTCTCTGTCTTCATCCCTTTTGCCCTCTCAGCAGCTTTTTGACACTGCTCATGGATACTCTCTCTTCTGGGTTTTTATGCCACTGCCCTCATGGTTCTCTTACCTGTCCAGCCTCTCTTTTGGCTCCCTTGCTAGATCTTCATCTATCACTCCCACCAACTCGAATATCTCCCAAAGCCCCCCGCCCCCCCCCCCCCCCCCCCCGTGTCCTACCTCCCTTGTGAATCTGATCAGATTGTGATGCCCAGGTCTGTATATCCAACTCTCTTCTCTCCTGACCTCCATCTCCAACCACCTGTTCATTTTTTCCCTTGTGCCCTGTAGACTCCTCTGATGCCCCATGTCTACAACAGAACAAATCTGCCCCCAGTCTCACTGCTATTCTGAATTTCCCCATGGCACCACCATCCTTCCAGCCTTGGGTCTCCAAGGTTTCCAACCTTGGGTTCATCCTTGCCTCCTCACTTGAACTCTGTCCACATAGCCAATTGCGAGCTGTTTCTATCTATTCCCACAACACCTCCCTCACACAGTCACCACCCTAAGTTAGCTTTTTATCACCTCACTCCTGGCCTATGGAAATAGCCTTCTAATTGGCCTTGTAGCCTCAAGTATCCTATTCCCCCACATCCAGCCAGTCATTTATACAATTGCTAAAGTTATTTTTGGGAACTGTAGGTCTGGTTATGCTACACCCCCCCCCACCCCACTCAACAAACTTGCCTCTAGGACCAAGCACCTACTCCTTTGTCTGGCATTTAAAGCGCTTCACCCCCTGGCTCCTTGCTGCCTTTCCGGTTTTCTTACACATCACTCCCTTCCACAGACACTACAGTCTGGCTCTCTTGGCATAGCGGCTGTTCCTCACAAACGACCCTTCAGCTCTTACCTCTTGCCTATGTAGTTGAAGGCAGACTAGAGCAAAAGTCATCTCTGGTGAGGGGGAACCCACTACCTGTCCAGGAAGTCTGCTGCACATTAAGGCAGGAACAAGAGTCACAAAGCCCAGTGTGATTTGGGATGCATTCAGAAAAGCATAATTAGGGGGTGAGCCTTGGCCTGGCCAGAGAAGGTCAAGATGACCCAGTTTAAGGGGAAGCTAGATGGTGCAGTGAATAGAGGACCAGACCTGGAGTCAGGAGGTCCTGAGTTCAAATCTGGCCTCAAATACTTGACACACTGGCTGTGTGACCTTGGGCAAGTCACTTAACCCCAATTGCCTGGCCCTCCCTGCTCCAAAATACCCCAAACCCAAACAAAAAAAAACAAAAAGATGACCCAGTTTACAAAGGACATTGGAGAGGACATTGGGTGTTTGGGAAGAGTAAAAGCTAGTATGATTCAAGTCGCTGAGGTCAGGCTCTATGGGGCTGGTTGAAGGAACTGGGGATCCTTCTTGAGAACACTCTCTATTTCTGAGATTCTATGAATTCTATGAAGTCAGGAAGAAGAACTGTCCCTTCCCTGGTGGAGAGGGAACAGAAACATCAAGAGCCCTGTACTTTGTGAGGAATGGCCTAGAGGCCCCACTCCCATTCCTCCTTCAGCCAGCCCAAGACCCCTGGACTGAGGAGGACTGAAGCGCTCACTTTCTGGGAGAATGAAGAAGTCTGTTAATGACACCAATTAATGAGTGTGAAATGCCATTTACACCAGGGGAGCAGTTGCAGACAGCTGGCGATGGTTCCACACCTTGGTACCAATGTAGACAGATGTTACCTCTCCCCTCTCCCCCAAGTGATTTCTACTTTTTAAATTAAAGGCTTCAAAGGTCTAATTAAAAAGGATACAAAGTAGTGATTTTGGAGAAAGGCTTTTGTGCCTGGTGTTAATTATGTTAGAGCAAACAGGAGAGAAATCTGATTTCAAGTTGCCTTCCTCATTCTATTCAAGGGGAAAGGTGTGTGCTATTTAAAACCTCTTGATTTGATGAGAACCGACAAGCATTGTCACATCCATGGTGCATAGGCATGTCTGAGTGCATGAGGAATCTGCTGTTTGTAGAAGGGAATGTTCTTTGGCCTGGGCCATACCCCATGAATAGTTAAAATTTAGGTGAAGATTCCTAGACAGAGAGCTCATTTGGGTTTAATTAAACTTAGCTGGAAATTCCATGTTACCATGTCATGATCTCAGCACTGCTGATCAGAAGGGTCATAAACTCAGAGCTGGGAGGGTCCTGAGAATAAGGATGTCTGAGCTGAGAAGGCCCTTAGAACAGGGGATGTCAGAGCTGTCAGGGGCTTTAGAATAGGGGATGTCAGAGCTGGGAGGAATTTTGGAACAGGGGAGGCCACAGCTGGAGGGGGCCTTAGAACAGGGGATGTCAAGTCTGGGAGGGGCTTTAGAAGAGGGGATGTCAAGTCTGGGAGGGGCTTTAGAAGAGGGGATGTCAGAGCTGGGAGGAGCTGTAGAACAGAGAATGCCGGGGCTGGGAAGGGCCTTAGAACAGGGGATGTCAGGACTGGTAGGGGCCTTAGAAGAGGGGATGTCAGAGCTGGAAGGGACATTAGAGCAAGGAGCATAGCCGAGAGGGGCCTTGTATGTCATCTAGCCCCATTTTTTGGATGAGAGGACTGAGACTTTGAGGAGAAACCATCTGCCAAAGCTCATGTGATATCACCCTCAAACCAAGGGGTATGGATGGCATTAAGGGATAGTAGAGATGAATAGCTTTGGAGCCAAAATATCCAGGTCAGTCCCAGCTCTGACATGTCAACTCTGGTTCTGACTCACAGAATCCCTCCAATCTCATCTCATCAATCAGTCTGTCAAACAATAAATAAGCATTTGTGAAGTGCCTTCTGCATGCCAGGCACTCCGCTAAGGGCGTATCCACGCAGGTAACCACCTTCCCTTGTGCTGCCCACCTCACAGAATTCTTAGGAGCAACGTGCTTTTGAAGCCTCAGAGCCCCCGGTGATGGGAGTTACTAGGGTTCAGTGCACGCCGCTGGTCCATCACTACTGAGGGCACAGCTCTGCCCCTTCCTTCCTGGATGGCCTTGGACTAGTCCCTTCTATTCCCTAGGCCCAAGTGTCCTTATCTGTGAAATGAAAAGATGGGGTGTAGGTGGCTCCAAGTTCCCTTTTGCCCTTTAGTTACCTTCTTCCTTAGGGCGTCAGAGCAGACGGATGGAATGACTGGACCCGGCGCTCTCCGAGGTGCTGCCGCTGCATGGGGTGGGGGGTGGGGTGGGGGGGGTGGGTTGCTTTTCGAGGTGTTTTTGGACAGGGCGCTCCCCAGGTGCTGGCAGATGGGCCTCTCTTCTAGGTACTCCTGGGTGGTGCGCTCACCAAGGTGTTACTGGACGGGGCGCTCTCCAAGGTGCTGCTGCTGCATAGGGCGGGGAGGTTGGTTTTCGAGGTGTTTTTGGACAGGGCGCTCTCCAAGGTGCTGCTGGCTGGCTGGGGGGTGGCTCTCCTAGGTACTCCTGGATGGGGTGCTTACCAAGGTGCTGGTAGATGGGGCGCTCTCCTAGGTACTCCTGGATGGGGTGCTCACCAAGGTGTTACTGGGACGGGGCGCTCTCCGAGGTGCTGTTGGGACTTCCTCTTCTGCAGCTCCTTCCTCCTCCACACCCTTCCACTTTGATGAAGTTCACTGGGGTTGCTGTAAGCCAGCTGTACTTAATGAGCCTAAAACAGAAACACCCTCAATTAGACCATCATATCTGGGCAGAGCCAAGCCCTCCCTCTTCCAGGCAGTTCCTGGAGCAGACTTCCACCTGGGGCTAACAGCCACTTTCTTGGGAGTTTTTCCTTTAAAGTCTCATTGCAGGAGGGGTATGGGGGGGATATTATAGTATGTCTTTGCAAGTCGCATCCTAACAGTGCTATGGAACCTAGAAAATGCATTCTAACACTTAACATATGAGGAAACTGAGGCCTGAGTAAGAGAACCATCTGTTGTGCTGGAAACATCACTAGGTGTAGGTGTGAGTTCCAGTTAGTTGCTCAGTTACTGGCTGCATGACCCTTTCTCACAACTTTGTCACCTTCCTCTGAGACTTGCTTTGCATATCTATTAAATGGAAGAAATGGCATTTTTATGATTTACTTTGTGGGGCTACTGGAAGGCCTCCCTGGGCTAATGGATGGGAAATTGCTTTGTACATTGAGTCCTATATGGGTTCATTGGTGAGAAGAAAGCTTCATGGAGGAGAGGAGGCTCAAGGTGGGTCTTCAAGAACAGGTGGTTTAGAGATGACAAAGTCCCTGGAGGTATCATTTCTAACACATTGCTTTTTATCCCCCAGAATCCTGTGCACAGAGGGGTTGCTTAGAAGATGTTTGGTGGTGGAGGAATGAGCAGAAGAGGAAGGGCATTGAGGGTTGTTACTGCTAGCTCATTCCCCAAGTTCACCTCTGCCCCTCGCTGTAGGGAGTGAGTCTGCAAGGAGGGTTTGAAACTCACTGCAGGAATACAATCCTGGCTGGACCTTCCAACCCACAAAGGCAAGAAATCCTATGGATTTGGAGGGAGAGGATCCCAGCAAGTGGGAGTCCACAGTGGGGAGGGCAGAGCAGAGGCTGGAAGAGCAAGTACTCTGGTCAGGATGAGGCTGGAGAGAGGAGCAGAGGAGGGCAGAAGGAATGAGAGTGGGCCATGGGCTAGGGTCACAAGGAACACTGAGCCACATCTAGTCCCTGTTCTGCATCTGCCCTGTGACCTTGGGCAAATCCCATTCCCTTTCTGGGTCTTAGTAAGTTGAAGATGTTGGGCTAGTTCTAGGGTGGGGAACCTTTGGCCTTGAGGCCACATGTGGCCTTCTAGGTCTTCAAGTGTGGCCCTTTGACTATATCCAAACTTCAAAGAGCAAATCCTTTTATTGGGGATTTGTTCTGTGAAGTTTGGATTCAGTCAAAGGGCTGCACTTGAGGGCCTAGAGGGCCACATGTGTCCTCAAAGCCGGAGGCTCCCCACCCCTGGAGCTGGTTTGTAAGGCTCCTCCCAGCCCTGACATCCCCTTTTCTAAGCTCTCTTCCAGTCCTGACATTCCCTGTTCTAAGGCCCCTCCCAGCTCTGTCACATCCTGTCCTAAGGCCCCTCCCAGCTCTGACCTTCTCTGTTCTAAGATTGCTCCCACCTCTGATCTTCCCTGTTCTAAGGCCCCTCCCAGCTCTGACATTTCCTGTTCTTGATTCAAGTTCCAGCATTTCCTGTTGACAAGCCCTCCCAGTTCCCATGTACTGTGTTCTCTGTCAGTGAGTCCACTCTGACAATAATAAGATACATATTGGGGTGCTAGGTGCTGCAGTGTACAGAGCACTGGGCTTGGAATCAGGAAGACTCATCTTTCTGAATTCAAATCTGGCTTTAGACACTTACTAGCTGTGTGACCCTGGGCAAGTCACTTCACCCTGTTTGCCTCAGTTTCCTCATCTGTAAAAAGAACTGGAGAAGGAAATGGCAAGCCACTCCAGTATCTTTGCCAAGAAAACCCTCAGTGGGGTCATGAAGAGTTGGACATGACTGAAACGACCGAACAACAACAGATGTATCTGGACAATGTGCTATAGACAACAGAATGCTGGACCTGGGGTTAAGAGCACTTGGGTTGTTCACCTTTCTGACACTAGTTCTGTAGCTCTGAGCCAGTCTGAGACTTAGTTTCCTCATTTGTAATATGGGAATAACCATGCCAGTCGTGCCTACTTCACAGCATTGTTCTGAGGCTCCGATAGATGCTTAGGTCTGTGATATATCTGGAGGTGCACACACATGTACATATCTGACCCAATGCCCATTTTAAAGCCTTTCTTGAATGTCAGTTATTAGCATTCTCTTGGGTACATAGGTTGTCATGGCCAAACCACAGCATGATCAGGTGGCCAGCCTCCTGTGAGGGGCCATGCTGTAATGAATTCAGCTGTTCCTCGGCAATCCAAATGAGTCTGTTCTGAAGGCTTCACTTGAAGGTTTTGGGGGAATGTTTGTAAAGTGCTTAGGAA
Organism: Trichosurus vulpecula; assembly: GCF_011100635.1. Taxonomy (NCBI): domain Eukaryota; kingdom Metazoa; phylum Chordata; class Mammalia; order Diprotodontia; family Phalangeridae; genus Trichosurus; species Trichosurus vulpecula. Next base: position 307,911,617 of record NC_050577.1, on the reverse strand, counting down.
GTGCCTGATACATAGTAGCCAGTGAAGAAATGCTCATTCCCTTCTGTCTCTCCCCCCTTTCCCCCCTTGCAGCATGACAGAACCATCTAAGGCTCGTGGTTCAGTGATGTAACTTTCCAGAGCCCAGGGTTTCTTCCACCCCAGGAGGGATAAATTTGTGGAGCATCCCCCAGAGGCCATAGAGGGAGGGCCCTATGGTGGATGAGAAGCCTGGAATAGAGGACAGAGAGGAGCCCAGATCAGAATAGGCATAAAGGGCATCACCAAAGAACTGTGTGAGGGTGAGAGGAGATGGGCTGGTCACACGGCAAGCATGGGGAATGGCAGCTAGGCAAGCCAGATGTTCTACTGGGGATGCTGAGAGATTGAGATGAGCTCTCAGCTCATTGGCTGGACCCCTGCAGCAACTGATTGGAAGACAGCCCAGGTAAGTCCTTGTGATGGGTATCATTTGGGGGAGCTTCCCAACCCTGACAGTCCATTGGCTACAGAGCATTGGAATATAACCCTGGGCCCCCACCTTGATGGGTGAGCCTTTGTCTTAAGTCTCCATGGTCCAGGCCTCCTCACTATTCACTGCCCTACCCCCGCTTTCCACTGTGGCTTTATGACTTGTCTTCCTCCATTAAAAGGTAAGCTCCTCGAGGGTGGGGACTGTCTGTCTTTTTTTTTTTGTATCTGCATCCCCAGCATTTAGCAAGGGGTTGTTCGTGGTTCAGTCATATTCAGCTCTTCATGACTCTATCTGGGGTTCTCTTGGCAAAGATATTGGACTGGTTTGCCATTTCCTTCTCCAGCTCGTTTTATAGATGAGGAAACTGAGGCAAACAGGCTTAAGTGACTGGCCCAGGGTCACACAACTAGGAAGTGTCTAAAGCCAGATTTGAACTCAGGAAGATGAATCTTCCTTACTCCAGGCCCAGCACTCTGTCTGATGTATCACCTAGCTGCCCCAGTTAGCACAGCACCTGGAACACAGTTAAGCTCTTAATAAATGCTCTGTCCCTCCCTCCTCTCTCTGTTTCTCACCTCCCACCCCCCCCCCTCCTCCTCCTCCTCCTCCTCCTCCTTCTCCTTCTTCTTCTTCTTCTTCTTCTTCTTCTTCTTCTTCTTCTTCTTCTTCTTCTTCTTCTTCTTCTTCTTCTTCTTCTTCTTCTTCTTCTTCTTCTTCTTCTTCTTCTTCTTCTTCTTCTTCTTCTTCTTCTTCTCCCTCTCTCCTCCCTCTCTCCTCCCTCTTTTCCTCTCCCTCTCTCCTCCCTCTCTCCTCCCTCTCCCTCCCTCCCTCTTCCTCTCTCCCTCTCTCTCCCTCTCTCTTCCTCTCTCCCCCTTTCTCTCCCTCTCTCCTCCCTCTCTCCCTCTCTCCTCCCTCTCTCCCTCTCTCTCCCTGTCTCTTCCTCTCTGCCTCTCTCTCCCTCTCCTCCCCTCTCTCTCCCTCTCTCTCTTCCTCTCTCTCCTTCTCTCCTCCCTCTCTCCCTCTCTCTCCCTCTCCCCCCTCCCTCTCTCTCTCCCTCTCTCTCCCTCTTTCCTCCCTCTCTCCCTCTCTCTCCCTCTCTCCTCCATCTCTCTCCCTCTCTCTCCCTCTCTCTCCCTCTCTCTCTCCCCATCCCTCCCTTCCTCCCTCTCTCCCTATCTCCTATCTCCTTCGCTGTCCATCTTTATTGATGAGGTCACAGCTTCAGGAAGATATCTGAGCATCATTGTCACCTATTTTTTTGCCAAAGCCCTTTCTGACCCATGGGCAGAGATTATGACCACAGTCTACTGCCTGAAAGGGTGATCCCGCCCCCACCTCAAGGCACCAAACCTTTTATTTTAATCCTGTTAAGTACAATTGTTTTTATTCTGAAATGAATAACATTCTTCCCTGCCTTCTCAGACAAAGGAGAAGGAACTTTAGTTTTTTCTTTGTGACTCTGGGTCCTCAGATTCATCAGTTTCTGTCCTGAGCTGGGTTACTTTGGTATTCTAAGGGGCTAAGGAGGACCCTGCCTCAACACTGAGTAACCTCATGTTGGCCTTTTTTTGATTTTGTTTGTTTAAAATCTTGCCCCTTGCACTTGGGCTATCTGGAGCACCCCCTGCCCTAACTTCTAGCTGACTGCTTGGAATCTTCTGTTGTTTTGAGAACCAGACAACTAGGCTTGTTAGAGCTGTGCATAAAAGCAGAGTCAGCAGTCCCTGATTAATTTGCTGATGGGCTTTACCGTGAGGAAATGACAGTGTTGAATGTCTAGACTCTGACGTCTGTTGGGGCAGCTTTTCCGGGCTTGCCGGAGTTGTAGATAGGGTGAGCTGTTGGACTAGTTTTGCTTCTGTAAGTGACGAGAAATTAAACCTATTTTTCCCATGGAGGTTGGGCTGATAGCTGTGATATCCCTAGGGAACCACCATCCCCTGTCCTCCACCGCCATGGCTGAACTTCCAGTCTTGGAAGGTGTCCTTCGCATTGTCTCAGCCCTGCAGTCAGCATTAGGACTAAGACTGAGGCACAGAGACCCTCCTTTTATGTGACCCCAGGAAGCCAAATGCTCCTGCCCAACCTCCGTTCTGACATGGCCTGGCTGTACTCTGAGTGAGCCTGAGTCCTGGAGCAGGCCCAAGCTGCCTTTGGTTTGTTGTAAGAGGCCGCACGTCCAGAGAGGGAATCCACAAATGGATTCCACATGGAATCCACATGGTCTTCCCCCACCCCCGCCACCTTGCCTGGATGGAAGGCTTGTCTGATGCCTGCCTTTCTCTTCCTGTGCCTCCACCCACCACCTGGCTGCAGATGCTGTGACGGTGGTGAGTGATCAGAGAGCCCTTCATATACCAGGATTGCAGAATTCACAGGAGGAGGGTCCAGAGGAGGAGGGGGAGGAAGGGAAGGGGGAGGGGGAGCCTGAGCCAAGGGGTGATTGTTTCAGCAATCTGGCTAGCAGCCTGTATAAAACCAACAACAACCAGCTCACAGAACGCTGCAAGCCCAGGTCCTTTTGATCTGCTTTACCAAGGAAAGCAATGTTAAGGGGCTGACAATCTTACTTTAATCCGGCATACAAATATCCTTCACTTAGTTCAAGGGAAAAAGCCAGCACCCTGAACTTCAGAGCAAAATACAAATTACAATCATCGACAGACAGACCACATGCAATTCATAGTTACCAACATCTGAGTTCAGCCAGGGAGCTTATAACAATGGCTGGCCCAGAGTCACCCGTGCCCCTACTGCTGTGGGTCAGGGCTCTGAGAAAGGAGAGCCAACCCCTGGTTTTATATCTTTTTCAGGGTCAAGGGTGAGTCACACAAAAAATGTGACTTAAACCCACATGGTCTAAAAGCCTCTGATATCACAAACATGTCACTCAAACCCATGTAAACTAGGCTTTCCCTTGAGGCAAGGAGGTCTTCAAGGCCTCCTGATCTAGTCAAGGAAATAAAGGCCAGGATTCAAGGGCACTTGGTTGAATTAAGTGCTAAGAGCCCATTTTGATTGCCAATACAGTGATCCATCAGAAGCACATAGCTCTTACCTTTTCCTCAGGCATCTCCAAACCAGGACCAGTCAGAAAGTTGGGGGAGGAGCCAAGGCTCCCCAAGATCTGAGGTCTCAGCCCCCCTCAGCTTGATCTGCTGGCTCCCCTAAAGGCGATTGAAGCCTTCCTGTGTGAAATAAGGAGCACTAGGCACACGGGTGATTGTAAAGTGCCCAAGCCATGTGGGGCGCTCCTCATTCCCAGCCTGCCACCGACACTCTTCTGGATCAGATTCTGCTTGGCCCAGGAGGTCAGGGCTGGGAGCAGAGGGAGCAGGGACTGTATGGCCGCCTTTGGAGCTTTGGGGGGTGGCTGCATCCAGGCTACACTCCAAGGACTACACCTGCATCCTTGGAGAAGCTCAAAGAAAGGCTTCCTGGCACTAGGAGTGTAGTCCCAGCCTGCTACCTGTGAGCTGGGCATCCCTGGGAGGGTCACTTTACCACTCAGAGCCTTACTTTGCCCATCTGTCAGAGGAAAACAAGCGTCCTTCCCCTCCCTTCTTCCCGTTCTTTCAGGGTTCGGAGATTCTGAGATGTGCAATCACATCATGGTTAGGATGGTCCTTCCTGGGGCACCAGAATGGCCTCTGGTACATGTGTGTGGGGCATGGGGGTGCTGGCAACTGAGGGAGGCCAGCCCGCCCCCCTCCTCAGGCTCAGAGTCCAAAATAAATGGTGACATCTGAAGTTGGTGAGTAAATCTTATTATAAAAGTCTAATGATACTTAGAAGAGATTGGAGCCATCCATCCTACCTTCTCCTCTGCTGTGACGCGTCATTATAGCACCTGCTCCATGGAGGTCTAAACCTCACATTGGGCAAATTGACAGAACCTTCCAGCCAGTATAGACTCCTCAAATGTGCTCTCAGGAGGTCAGAGCGACCCTTAGAGTCAGACACTATCAGGGTCAGAAGGGACCCTAGGAGGGCTCCTGGCCCAGCCTCTGCCTGGTCAGAAACTGCCTCTGTCCCACCCTCGATGGACCAGTGGTTTTTCAGCTTCTGCTTGAAGACGTATCTGGTGACAGGGAACTCATCTCCCAACGTGGTCCACATCGCTGCTGGATAGCTCGGCTTGTCATGAAGTTCTTCTTTTACTGAACCATGACCCGCCTTCTTGTAACTTTCACACACACACACACACACACATACACACACACACAGGCGCACACACATGTATACACACGTGCACATGCTCACAACACATGCATGCAACACACGCGTACCCACACACGCAACACACAAGCACACACATATACACATGTGCACACGTGTACACACATACACACCCACACACACATGCAGACATACACACACACACACACACACACACACACACACACACACACGCTAGCTTTGTCCTCCTAAGCCAAGCATCACCCCTCTTCGTCCAAGTACCTGCAGACACTTGAAGAGCTCAGTTCACTCAGGTTCAGGTTGCCTCCACCAGGAATCACAGCATTATTTTCCTCAAGAAGCCCAAACGTAATGATCAACGCAGATTACTTTTTATAAAAGGGTAGAAATGACGCGACACATCAGTCAACTAGCATGCATTTATTAAGTGCCTGCTGTGTGCTCTGTGCTCTGTTGGGACCTGGGGAACAAGTCCAAAGAAGGAGAAGCCACCTGCACTGTGGAAGAGCCTTGGTCCTACGGGAGAGATGCCAATGGTAAGGACCAGGCTGTCTGAGCAGGGGCGCCGCCCTAACTTCTCCCCACTCCTCACAGAACCCTGCAGAAATCAGAGCGAGCAGCATCTCGTTCCCATCCCAGCTGATAACGATGAGCCAGCATTTCTATGGTGCTTTAATGTTTGCCAAGAGCTTTATGAATATGATTTCATTCGATCCTAACAACTACCCTCGTATCCCCATTTTACAGATGGGGAAGCTGACAGCCAGAGGTCAAGTGACTTTCTCAGGCTCACACAACCAGGAAGTGTCTGAGGCTGGATTTGAACTCAGGCCTTCCTGACTGCAGGCCCAGGGCTCTGTGCGCTGTCCTATCCAGGTGCCCATTACTAGCAAGGGAACCTCTTCTCTGGGCCTTGTCTGTCCAAGAAGGGCTCAGTCTCAGTAACATGCACGCTCCTAGCCCTGTGTGGCTGTCTCAGGACACTTCAGCTTCCCTGCCTCTTCCCACCTCCTCTGCCTTTTCTATGTCTGAAATCCTGGAACCTACAAAATTAAATGCTTGAAAAGTCTAGAAACTTCCACTGGTTACTATGGTAACATGAGAATAATTCCCATTTCCCTATAAAGCACAGAAGACAACCCCATTTCCCCTCTTGCATTAAAGCTGGCCAATTATTGCTAATGGCTGGTGGGTGAGCGGCCGGCGTCTCCCATGCAGGCCTCCTCCACCTCCCTGTTAGCATGGGCAGGCGACATTGCCTGGCTGGCTGGGCTGGGCTGGGGGATGTGGATTATCTGAGAGTTCATTATCAGAGCCCAGGCTGGATCGATTATCAATAGCCAGCCTTTCGCTTACTTCCCATCCTGCGGCAGGTTGCCTGATTTAATATCCTGGCGGTCTCCTCAGCTGATCTAATCAGCCCGGCTTGTCCGTCTGGAAGCTTGTGGGAGGCTCATTCACATCCACACCCCTGCCCACCTCAGGGCTGTTCCTGGCCTCCTCTGGGCTCTGGGACTGGAGAGGAGGAGGGGGAGGCCAGTCACTGACTGTCTGGGCATGATGAGTGCTTGTGAATGGGAATGAGGGTCTTCTGAGGACTCTGGTGTGCCCTGCTCTCCTTCATGGTCAGCTTTCCTCTAGGTGCCTCTTTCCTGGGGGCCCTTCTCTGGTGGTTGAGGGGGTCCCTTGCTGGGCCCAGGACAGGTGCTCCTTGGTAATCCCATCCTCACCTCCTGATCATTGTACTTCTCTTCAGGTGCTCTGCTAAGGATTGTGTCCTCAGCTTACTGGAGGCATTTCTGTGGATTTGTCTGTTTGTATTGAGCCAGAGGAGATTTTCGAGGCTTCCCGTGCTTTCTGGGTGTTCATATATGTCTATTTGTTCAGTCCTTTTCAGCTGCATCCGATTCCTTGTGAATCCATTTGGGGTTTTCTTGGCAGAGATACTGGAGGGCTTTGCCATTTCCTTCAGCTCATCTTACAGATGAGGAAACTGAGGCAAACAGGGTGAAGTGATTTGCCCAGGTCACTCAGCTAGTAAGTGTCTGAGGCCAGATTTGAACTCGGGTCATCTTGACTCCAGACCCAGCACCTTTCCACAGTGCCACCTAGCTGCTCAGTAGTCCCAATTAAATGTCTGTCTCATTGTCTCTCTAGCGCACACACACAGACACACACACAGATACAGACACATACATCTACACACACACACACAGACATACACAGATACATACACATCTACATAGACACACACAGAGATACAGACACACACAGACACACACAGAGATACAGACACATACATCTACGCGCACACACACACACAGACATACACAGATACATACACATCTACATAGACACACACAGAGATACAGACACACACAGACACACACAGAGATACAGACACATACATCTACGCACACACACACATACACAGATACATACACATCTACATAGACATACACACAGATACAGACACACATCTACACAGACATACACACAGACACACACATAGACAGACACACACAGATACAGACATACACAGATACAGACACACACACCTACACAAACATATACACAGATACAGACACACACACCTACACAAACATATACACAGATACAAACACACACACAGATACAGACACACACAGATACAGACATGCAGACATACACAGACTACACATACACACAGACACACACTGTCAAGTCGTGTATGTTCTCTGAGGCTCAGATTCTTTACTTGTGAAATGAGGTTATTACTTGTGCATTTGACCTCAAGGTTGGAGGGAAGGGAGGAGTTGTGGGGAAAACACTTTGTAAACCTTAGAGCACTGTAAACATGATTATATTAAGTGTTTTTTCATATCAGCCTGTGATGCCTGGAGCTCTAAGTACCAGCCAGTGATGATACTTGGGCTGATGAAGTCCAGGGTCTTGAGTGAGAAAACAGGAGGACAAATGGGCTCTGGTTCCTGAGGGTACAAATGCCTCCATTTTATTGAAACGGAAATGGAGTCCCTTAGAGGTGAAGTGATGTCCCCAGGGTGGTAGAGCTGGAGTCCAAACCTAGACCTCCTGAGTCCAACTGCTCCTGTCCAGGCTTCTTCGAGGCTGTGACCCCCAAATGCCATTCGAGCCTCTCCCAGAGCCCAATGTAACGAGCTCATTAAAGGCTTCCTTCACTTTTATGTGCCCCTCATTCTGGGAAATGAGGAGGAGACAGGACGCCCAGAAAGAGAAAAGGTGAATGTGGGAGAGAAGGTGAGTATAGTTTTCTAGAAGCAAAGGCTCAGGACCTCAGAGCTAGAAGTCCAAGCCCTTTCTGAGGAGAAATACCATCTTGATGAATGGCCATCAGGCCTCTGCCCAAGGACCTCCTCTATCAGGTGGCCTGGTGCATTTTATGTACACGGAGCCTCTCAGGCCCCTCCCCACATTGTTCCTGGTTCTGCTCTTTGGCACCAAGGAGAAAAGGTCTAAACCTTCCCCTTAAGATAGACAGCTTGTCTTCTTCTCACGAGGACTCCAGGCTCTTCCCCATCTTGGCTGCCCTCCTTTCTCTGACCTCTCTCTGGCATATCTCTGACCTTCCTAAACTGTGACATTGACTGAGGATGAGGGCTAACCAGCACAAAGGACAGTGAGACTGTCCCCTCCCTAGGCCTGGGCCAAGGACCTCTTGGTGCAGCCTGAAATCCTTTTAGGTTTTTGTTGTGTTTTCTTTGAGCTGCCGAATCATCCTGTTGATTCAAACTGAGTCACTAGCTCCCCAGATCTATTTCAGGCAAATTCCCTTGTAAGTCTGGCCCCCCCGGGGGTTATAGGTCACATCCTTTGACATCATGGAAGGCAAACCCCTAAATAACCATGATATGAGGGAGAATGAGTTAAGTGTATAAGGGCTATGAGAAAGCTACTGAGGGAGAGATTGAGTTTGCCAGAGTGTGGTGACAGAGAATAGAGAGGGAAGGCTTCTTGGCATTGGTGACCTTGAAGGGAGGGAGGGAGGAAGGGAGGGAAGGTCTTCAACATGTGGAGATGGGAGAGGATGAAGTCCATTCATGGCCTGGAGAATGGTGTAAGCCTGGGAAAGGAGAGAGCAGGATGATGGCGATTAGTCTGGCTGGATGAGAGTGAGGCAAGGCTGGGCCAAAGCTAACTAAGTCAACTTTCTTACAAAACCAATCTCAAACCCTCTGAGCCACTGGTGGAAGAATCCTATTTACAGGGCATTGACTTTTACAGATATTTATTTCTAAGGACCTGACCAACTCCCAGTACTAATGGGCAATGGATTTTAGCTCTCCCCCGTACCCCCCCCCCCGTCATTGTCTGAATTCACTCTACCCAGAATGGAGGAAAGGGCCCAATGGGGTAGTTGTCTGAATGTGGTAGGCCTGGACAGAGCCTTCATGCTGGAAGGAAAACAGGAGTCTGGTTTAGAAGAGTGACCAACGATGGTCAGTGAGAGGGGAAGAGACAAGTGATGCAGCATGAAGAGCAGAGCCCTGGATGGGGGGGTCGAGGTAGGGAAACAGCCCCTAACTTCTCTTGGCTAGAGCTCTGCTAAGGGCAGTTGTAAATTACAGAGACTGTATGTACCTCTGGGGATGGGCTGCCTACCAGGTAGGGGTGATAGTTACAGGTTCAAATAGGAGTCCATTAACAAGTGAATGAAATTCTACATGCCTTGAGCTTTGTGAATCAGTGTGCTTGTAAGGGAAGACAATGTTTTATCTTTGGGGAAGTGTCAGATTGTGAATTTCCCAAATCATGAAGGGTGGGGCAATGAGCCAGAAAGGTGAGAAGTCCCCAGAATTACCCAGGTCCTTCATGTCAGGGGAGGGGCCCTGGCAAAAGAGTAACATCTCAAAACACCCTCCTTCCCGTACTCCAATATGGTGCCAACGTCTGTCCATTTTACCCTTATGATATCTCTCCAATATGCTCCCTTCTCTCCTCTGGCGCTACCCCCACTCTGGGGCAGGCCTTTTCATACTTGGACTGTTGCAATAGCTGCTGGGGAGTCTGTCGGTCCCAGGCTACCCACCCCCACTCCATCCTCCAATTACTCAAGTGATTATCCAAAAGAGCAGATGTGACCGTTTCACCCGCCTACTCAGTAAACTCCATTGACTCCCTATTGCTTCCAGAATCAGATACAAAATGCTCTGTTTGGCGAATAGCCCCCTCCTGCCTTTCCTATCTTCTCTACCTTATGCCCACCATCCATGACAAGACCCTCCATCTCTAGGCTCAGCCATTTTCTTGGGCTGTCCCCTGGGCCTAGACTACTCTCCCTCCTCATCTCTGACTAGTGACCTCTTTAAATCCCGACTAAAATCCTATATTTTGCTGGAAGCCTTCCCTAGCCCCTCTTAATTTCAGTGCCATCTATTAATTATTTCCTCTTTCTCCTATACATGCCTTGCTTTATATATACATGTTTATATGATGTCTCCCCCATCAGATTGTGAGCTCCTTGAGGGCAGGGACTGGCTTTTTACCTTTCTTTGTATTCCCAGAGTTCAGCACCATGCCTGGCACATAGTAGGTACTTAATAAATGCTTTATGATGGATTGACTGGTCCAAATGGGAAGAGATGAGGTAGGATGATGGCCATGTGAGTGAGTGGAGAGAGGGACAGATGGGAGGGATGCTGCGTTTTTGGCAGGGACAAAGACTAGTGAAAGTTTTCAGGTCTGTCTTCATCTGTCAGCAGCCTGGGTCTCCATTATAGGCCTTCTTCCAAGACCCATCACTGTCAGGCCATTGGCTGTTGATAGGAAGGGGAAAGCCTGGCCTGGAGCCAGACAGGCTGGGTTTGGGTTCCAGTTTTGCATATAACTCTCTATGTGATCTTAATGCAATCCTGTCCCAGCTCTGTGCCTCACTTTCCCTAACCACCAGAGAGATTGGACCTGATAACCTTTAGAGTCTAATCCTGTTTTGTGAGTCTTTCTCATCCTTGCTTGGAGGTGGTCGGCAGAACTATTGATTGATGGGACAAATATTAGCCACAGTCACCCAGTGATCAATGAGCCAGTCTGATATTCAGAGGTTGAGGAGCTTCAGAAGAGCTGAGCAGAAAGAGGCTTTTGGTAAATTAATAGACTCTGGATTCATTCTCTTTGTACACCAACTTGTGTTTTGTAACGGAGGCACACTATTCCCGTTGAGCTAGAAAAATAAAACTAGACCCAAACCACTTTCACATTCTAAGAAGAGCTGAAAGCAACAGAAAACACATAGTTGGTGGGCTTTGGGCGGCTGAGTCATTTGAAAGGCTCTCGGGCCCCAGGCTTGTTGTTGGGAAGAGCCCCAGGCTTTTGGTTGTGTCCCAGCCCGGTGGCTTGAGCCCTGTGACCTTCGGTAAGCTGCCTTGTTTTTCACTGCCTCAGTTTCTCTGTCTGTATAATGGGGGTACTAACACAAGCACTACCCATTTCCCAGAGCTGTTGGGAGGCTTAAGAGATAGGAAAGGATGTGGGAGTTGTGGAAAGGAGCCTTATTTTTAAGCAGTCTTCATCTTTATTAGTCATTGGTACTAGTGGGGCTGGTTGTAGACATGTGCGCATTAGACTGTGGCAGTACCAGCTGGTGAGACCATCTTCTGCCCCCTCCCCCAGCAGCTGCTTGAGTTCATTCTCATCCTTCTAAGTTGTTCTGCAAGAGCAAGGGCACTGGGCTACCACGGGCTGGGCTACTACTGGGCTTTGAGCTGTAGCTCAGCTCTTTAGTCATCCTGGAACCCTGGAATATCATGGGCGATGCCCTTCTCCCCGATGCCTTGACACCTTTGGAAAGGGAGCCTGAGAAGAACGGGCCTCCCTCTCCTGGTCTGTTTCCCCATGTTTCTTAGGGCCAGCATCAACACTGCTACATATATTCCCATAAATAAGGAGTCTGTCCCCAGCTAAGCAGAAATGCCATGACTGTTTCCACAATGAGCCCAAACACCTGGGCTATTGAATCTTGGAAAGCTAGAGATCCAAGGGACCATGGAGTGCACCGCGTCCAGTCTCCAACCAGGGGAGGAATCTCCTCGGCCTCATTCATTCATTCGCAAATCCACCCATCGATTCATTCAGCCACTTGTTCATTCATACATACATTTGTTCATTCATTCACATCTGTTTAATCATTCATTCACTCATGCATTTGTTTAATTATTAGTTCATTTATTCAAAACAGATGTCAAGGCAGATGTTATTGCCCACTATATGTAGGGAGGGCCCTGTGTTTGGCCCAAATGATACAAAGATAGCTTTGACAGAGGCTCTGCTCTCAAAAAGCTTAGATTACTCTGGGTATGTATATCAGGAGGTGGCCTGTGATGGGGGTAAAGAAGACACACACACACACATACATTCGCTCACACACACACACACACACCACACACAAACACACACACACTCATACACCATATACACACTCACTCACACACACACACACACCACACACAAACACACACACACTCATACACCATATACACACTCACTCACACACACACACACACCACACACAAACACACACACACACTCATACACCATATACACACTCATTCACACACACACACACACCACACATAGCCACACCACACACACTGCATACACACTCATACACACACACCACATACACACTCATTCACACACACACCACACACTCACACATATACACAGCACACACATTCACACACACATACACATCACATACACACTTATACACACACCACACACACACTTATACACACACCACACACATACCACATACACACATGACACACACTCACACACACACCACACACAACACCACATACACACTCATTCACACACACCACACACACTTACACACACATACACACCACATATACACTCATACACACACACATACACACCACACACACACCACATACACACTCATACACATACCACATACACACACCACAAACACACACACTCACACACACCACATACACACTCACTCACACACACCACACGCATGTACACACACCACACACATTTACACACATACACACCACATACACGCTCACACACACACCCACACACTACATATACACTCATTCGCGCGCACGTGCACACACACACACACACACACACACACACAGAAAATGCACCTGACCTAGATGACAGACTAAATGTCAGGGAGAAGGTGGCTCATGAATGGCGCCTTGAAAGAAGAGAAGAATCACCCCAGGCAGGAATGAAGACGGTGCATGGTGCCTTCAAGACATGGAGGATGATAGTTGGGAGAACTCAGGGCAGGGGGAAGAGAAGAAATATTTATTAAGTGCCTGCTCTGCGCCAGCTCCTGTGCTAAATATGATTTTGTTTGATCCTCACGATAACCATGGGAAGGAGGAGCCATTACTGTCCTTGTTTTATAGTTGAGGAAACTATGACAAATAGAAATCAAGTGACTGGTCCAGGGTCACACAATTAGTAAGTGTCTGAAGCCAGATTTGAACTCAGTACTTCCTGGCTCCACACCACCTAGCTGACCTCATGAGTGAATGAAAGGAAGTATGAGACAAGGCTGGACAGAGAGGTTGGAGCCAGATTATGGAATGGAGGGGAGCAGTTATCTCAAGACAGAGTACAACTCAGCTTCAGAGAAAGCTTCTCAATAATCAGAGCTGTCCAGCAGCACCTTGTGCTGAATCAGTAAGTAGTGAGCTCCCCATCACCGGAAATGATGGAACAGAGGCCGAGTGAGCCCACCCCACCCTGCCTGCAGTGCTGAATTCAGTGTCAGGTTGGACCGGCCGTTTCCATGGTCCTCTCATCCTGAGAGTCTTTGGGGTGGTTTTTTGGCTGATGCCAGGACAGTCTTCTCCAGATTTCTGCCCTCGTCTGTGAAATCATCCTCTCGATTGTGGAGCCAACCCAGTCCCAGCAGGGCAGGCTGCAAGGTTTTTTCCAGGTCTGTTTCCAAACAGGGCTGTTTAAAGTCTCTTGCTAAGTTGTTTTTCTTTTGGCAAAATGAGCACAGGTTGGAAAAACTTCAGTGAGAGGGAAGGAAGACTGGGTTACTGAGCCCAAAGAAAATGGGGAACGTGGTGAGCAGGGCTGAGGGAAGCCTACAGAGAGAGGCACAGGCCTGGGAGACCAAGGCCCTTTCTGTGTTGGTGATGAGCTGGGTGCCTTGGGAAAGCTTTCCATCTCTGTGCCTCAGTTTCCTCATGCGTCAAATTTGCATTTCTGTAGTCTTTCCTTTGATGTTCTGTAATTCCTAAAATGGATGCTTGGTGGAAAGGCAGTTCCTTAAATGACCTCAGGGACAGTAACCTTTCCTTTCCTCCACTTACCAGCCTATTTTCACATTCTCCTAGCCCATGTCCACACAGGCTTTATTGCCTTAAGGTATTGCTTTAACTTTCCTGGTACAAGGTGGTGCTCAGCCCAGCTGAGCAGTTGGGTGACTCTGGCTTACAGGATATCGGGGGTCTGGAAGAACCATGACAATAATCTAGTCCAACCTCTTAATTTTACGGATGAAGGAACTGAGGCCAAGAGAGGGACTTATGACTTGCCTAAGGTCACAAGGGCTAGAAGTCAGGCCTCTAGAACCCCCAGCCAGGGTCCTTGATGCTGTGTTAGGTTTGGGGTTAGAAGGACCCCAGTGTCACCTGGTCCAAGCTGTGCCTGAAGCCACTGCACTCCTCACACTAGCCCCTGTGCCCCCTTGCTTCTGCCTCTTGCTTTTCCTCAATTCCATCCAGTCTCAGATCCCACCTACTGTAGGACCTTTCCTGGTTCCCTCTCATTAACTGCCGTCTATTCTGGATATATGTACATTGTATGCCCCTGGTTATTTACGAATGTACCTGGTTAATGCCTCCCGCATTAGAACACAAGCCTCTGGGAGGCAGGGACCATTTTCTTTGCATCCAGTTTGGGAAGACCCTGATTATTAAGAAGTTCTCTATGCCTGGGACTTTGACTCACTGAGCCAAGATCTGCCCTGTGAGACCCAGCAGATACCTCTTCTCCATAGAAGGAGGCAATGTGAGACAGAGCCCTTCTTTGGAGGCAGAGGACCTGGGTTCAAATCTTGGCAGTCACTTCCCACTTCTGTGGCCCAGAACAAGTCCCTTTTCCTCTCTTGGCCTCAGTTTCCTCAGCTGTCAAAGGGGGGCAGTGGATAAGATGCTTCTAAGGTCTCTTCTGTCTCTAAATCTGTAACTGTGTGAATTCTAGAGGTAAAAGTCACCAGAACTTGGAAGGATATCAAAGGGCATTGAGTCTCAGTGTCTCAGAGCTAGAAGGGACTCCAGAGCCAGTACCTCACACACAAAAGTGAAGCCCCCTATGGCTCCAGCTACTGAGACCCAGAGAGATGAGGTCACTGATGCCAGCTCACACAGCTGCAAGTGCTAGAGCCTGATTGGAACCCAGATCTCTGCTCTTCCCACTGCTTTACTCTGCTTCTTACTGGAAAGGCCTTCAGGGAAGGGGAGGGGTCCTTTTCTCCAAACTTTGTCCCTTATGCACCTCCACCCTGAGCCTCCTGGGACAAAGGGGAGGGTCAGGCAGGAAGATAAGTTAGCTGATTTAATGAGCTGTGATCTAGTGCTCAGAAAGCTCCCCCTCCCAGTGGGCAGGGGCTTGTGAGCAAGGACTGAACCCCTGGCACTGACTGGAAGCCAAGGCTAGCTCAGCTGTTCCCTGCCTGCTGAAATTACCATCAGCCACACTGACAGGCCACTGGTTCCCTTCCCTGGTCTAGCAGAATGGAGCTGGATGGGAAGGATGTCTGTAGTTGGGTGTAAATTCTGTTGAGCATCGATGGAAGCAGACTTCCTCTCGCTTCCATTCTTCCCTCTCTCCCAGGGCCCTCTTCAACCAACCCATCAATGAGTAAACATTTATTAAGTGCCTACTATGTGCCAGGCATTGTGCCAAGCTCTGGGGATACAAAAAGAGGCAAAAGGCAGTCCCTGCCCTCAAGGAGCTCACCTTGGGGATAGGTAGGAGAGACAACAAATTAACAAATATAAATAGACAAGCTGTAATTAGACAAATAAATAATTAACAGAAAGAGAGCACTGGATTAAGAGGGGCTGGGGAAGACCTCCTGCAGAAATTGGGATTTAGTTAGGACTTATAGGAAGCCAGGGAGGTCAGTAGTTGGAGTGGAGGAAGGAGAGCATTCCAGGCCTGGGAGACGGCTGGAGAGAATGCCTGGAGCTAAGAGGTCCAGGGTCACCCGTCATGCTGATCAAGCAGCATGTGTTGGGGAGTCAAGTGTAAGGAGACTGGAAAGGTCGGAGGAGGCTAGATCATGAAGGGCCTCGAATGCCACACAGAACATTTTGTTCTTGATCCTGGAGGTGATTAATTGAGTAGGAGGATGACGGGACACTTTAGGAAGGTCACTTTGGTGGCTGAATGGAGGCTGCACCGGAATGGGGGAAGACCTGAGGCAGGCAGACTTCCCAGCAGTTATTACCATAGTCCAGGTGTGGGGGGATGAGGCCTGCACCAGGGGGGTGATGGTGTCCATGGAGAGTACTTTATCACATATCACGACTTGCTCAGCCATCCCCCAATAGATGGGCATCAATTCAACTTCCATTTTTTGCTGCCACAGAAAGAATTGCTATGAATATTTTTGTACCAATGGATCCCTTTCCCTTTTCCTTGAGCTCTCTGGGATACAGATCGAGTAGTGTTATTTCTGGATGAAAGGGTATGAAGTTTTACAGCCTCTTGGACATAGTTCCAAATGGTTGGACCAGTTCACAACTCTACCAACAATGCATCAGTGTCCCAATTTTTCCACATCCCCTCCAACATTTGTCATTTTCCTTTTCTATCATATTATCCAATCTGATAGGTGTGTGGTGGTACCTCTGAGTTGTTTTAATTTGTATTTCTCTAATCAATAGTGAATTAGAGCTTTTTAAAAAATGACTATAGATAGCTTTGATTTCTTTTTCCGAAAACCGCCTGTTCAAATCCTTTGACTATTTGTCAATTGGAGAATGACTAATATTCTTATAAATTTGACTCAGTTCATTATATATTTGAGAAATAATGCCTTTATCAGAGAAACTTACTGTAAAATTTTCCCCCTTGGTTTTCTGCTTCCTTTCTAAACTTGGCTGCATTGACTTTGTTTGTGATCCATTTTGCTTCTTGTAATGTTTTCTAGCTCTTGTTTGGACATACATTCCCTTATCCAATATCTGACAGGCAAATTATTCCATGTTCCCCTGATTTGCTTATGGTAATGTCTAAATCATGAATGCCATTTTGACCTTATCTTGGTATAGGGTGTGAGATGTTGGATTATACCTAGTTTCTGGCAAACTATTTTCCCATTTTCCCAGCAATTTTTGTCAAATGATTTCTTGTCCCAAAAGCTTGGATGTTTGGGTTTATCAAACATTAGATTACTGTGGTCATTTACTACTGTGTCTTGTGTACCTAATGTATTCACCACTCTATTCCTAAGCCAGTACCAGATAGTTTTGATGATTACAACTCTGTAATACAGTCTGAGATCTGCTAAGGTTAGACCACCTTCCTCCACATTTGTTTTCATTGATTTTCTTGACCTTCTGTTCTTCCAGATGAATTTTATAACTATTTTTCCTAGCTCTATAAATAATGTTCGGTATTTCAGTATGGCACTGAATAAAGAAATTAATAGGGCTATCATTTTAAAAAAACACATTTTTATTGGTATCTTGTGTTTCGACATCATGTACATTTCTCACTTTACGCCATGTGCTATCCTTCCTAGGAAGCCATCTCTTATAATACAGAATAAAAGAAAGAAAAATAAAAGTTCAGTAAAACTAAGGCACCTTTTGAAAAAGTCTGCTACAGTATTCCACACCCATGTAAGTCATCTCATCATTCTCTATATTCATCATATTCATTTTTTTCTTCCATCATGGTTATATTTCCTTACATTCATGGATTACAATTTATTTATCCATTCCTCAATTGATGGTCATTTGTTTTGTTTCCAGTATCTAAGATTATAAATGAAAGAAGATGTTCTTACCTACTTTGAAGAGGGGAGTCTTTTCTATATTAAGAACCCCTTAACCAATAAAATCCAGGGAACAAATATGAAACAAAACCAAGGTAAGCCAAAGGCCCTCCCAGACCATCACATAGCCACCTCTCCCTCCTCTGATTTACTCTAGCACTCACTGTCAAGACCACTTGCTTGGCCATTAGGGTTGGCTGCCTTACATTGTCCTGTCAGGTCTGCTGCCAGGGTCTTCATGGCCTTTGACTGCCAGCTTCCTGCTCATAAAATGTCTGCCATTTTTGAGAACTACGGCCAACTTTGGGATACAAAGCAGCAAGTTCTCTTGGCCCAGAAGCTAGGAGGTTTCATGCGGACCCATTAGCTGCTAATAGTATAATAGTCATTGAACAATGGATTGATGTCTCAGTATGTGCAGAGGAGGGTTTTAATAAGCCACTCCCCTCTCATCAGCTCTAGCCAACTCAACCAACCTCAGAAAAGGCAACATCAATGGACCCTGTGAGTAGATTGAGGGAGCAGATTTTTACTGTAAACAGGGCAGAATATGCCCACAAAAAACTTTTCTTTCCCATTAAAAAGTCCTACTATCCTAGCATGGACATGAGATCTAGCCTGTCTTGTGATGTGGAATGTGGAGTTTGACCTTCAACCCAAGTATCAGGTGTTGGAGATGCTAGCCTGGGAGGTTGTTGCCTTCGCTTGGTCTTCTTTACGCGTGACCTGCCTGGGCTGGACATGGTGGGAAGGCCTGAGGGGAGAAGCATGGAGGAGCTCGGTGTGCTCTGGGGCTGGCTCCCTGCCAGGCCAGATGGAGCATCTTGCTTGCTGAACAGCAATGCTACACCCTTCTTTCTGTCTTTATCTGCCATCTGTGTGACTTGGAAATTCTGGACTGGGCTTATGGCACTGGGGTTTGGGTGTGAGGAAATGCAGGCAAAGCTTTTGTCATGGCAGTGCATGGGTATTGGCATCATTGGAATTAGCACTGGAAATGATCTTCTCAATTTGTAGAAGTTATTCTTGAATACAATCACATGCTTACATGGGGCTGTCAGATTTCCCTGAAGCCCCTGTATTTGTTCTTTCTCATTAAATGCTGTCCCTCTGGCCCCCATAGTCTCTCTCTCTCCCTATCTTTTCACTATCCCTCTCCCTCCCTCCTTCTTCCCCTACCCCCTGCTCTCTCTGTCTCTCGTTCTCTCTCTTTTATTATGTCTAGACCAAGTCATCTTGGCTAGAGGCAGCTAGGCCATATAGCATATAAAGCCCTGGACCTGGAGTTAGGAAGATCTGAATTCAAATCTGACCTGACACACTCACTAGCTGTGACCCTGCATAAGTCATTGACGTTCTGTTTGCCTAAATGTTCTTAACTGTGAAATGGGAAAAATAACCACATCTACCTCCCAGGGCTGTGATGAGGGTCATGAGAGACAATCATTTGTGAAGCACTGAATGCCGTGGCAGGCACAGTTAGGTGCTTAATAAATGCTTCTCTCCTTCTTTCTTATTTAAGAGGTGCTCCTGGTCACTGTATCCAGGAGGCATTCATTTCATACATTGTGTGTGTGTGTGTGTGTGTGTATGTGTGTGTGTGTGTGTGTATGTGTGTGTGTGTGTGTGAGAGAGAGAGAGAGAGAGAGAGAGAGAGAGAGGGATGGAGGGAGAGAGGGATGCAGAGAGAGATAGAGAAGTGCAGAGGAGAGAGATAGAGACAGAGAGAGAGACAGAGAGAGGAGAGAGAATGGAGAGAGATGGAGAGGTAGAATGAAAGAGATGGAGAGAGAAGAGAGAGATGGAAAAAGATGGAGAGAGATAGAGAAAAGGAGAAAGACAGAGAAAGAGACAGATACTGAGAGAGCAGAGAGAGGAGAGGAGAGATGGACAGATAGAGTGAGAAAGAGAGAGATGGAGAGAGAGAAAGGAGAACTGGATGGAGAAAGAGATGGAGAGATAGAAAGGTGAGAGAAAGAGAAAGAAAAAAGGAGAGAAATGGCAAGAGAATGAGATGGAGAGAGTGAGAGACAAATACTGAGAGAGACAGGGTCAGAGGAGAGATGGAGAGAGAAATTAAGAGAGATGGAGAGAAATAGAGAGACAGAGAGTGAGAGGGAGAGAGAGAGAGAGAGAGAGAGAGAGAGAGAGAGAGAGAGAGAGAGCGAGAGAGAGAGAGAGAGAGGAGTGAGAGAGAGAGAACAGAGAGAGACAGAGAGAAAGAAAGAGAGAGAGACAGAGACAGAGAGAGAGACAGAGAGAAGACAGAGAGAGACAGAGAGAGAGAGAAAGAGAGAGAGAGAGAGAAGAGAGCATCAGTCTTAGAAGCAGAGATTAGTCTAGTGAGACACAGCCTGATGAAATGAATTCCTAGCTCGTAGCAAAGGGCAAGCAGAGCACCTGGGCCAGATGCTATTGATTCTCCCCGATGGTGTCGATGGTGTGTAGCTGAGAGAAGGACTTTCATTTAACCACTTTGCCATTGTGGTAATTAAATGAACTCTGGGACAGTTTCCAGGCCCACTCACTCTGATTCCTTAAACAAATAATAGCAGAGAATGTCAGAAGCTCAGCCTGGCTTTCCTGGGGCTGGGGGGCTGGGCAGCACAGACGTTTGCACCAGTGACAAAGAAGGGCTCGTGTTCTCAGCACTTTGGTGGTTTGCAATGCTTCCCCCCTCCCCCCACAGCCCCCACCAACAGCCCTATGGGGTAAGGAGTGTGTGTGGGAGGCTTGGAAGTCCCATTTTAAAGGTGAGGGAACTGAGGATTCCAGTGACTTGTCCACAGTCTTGTGGCTGGGGTTTGAGCTGGGGTGCTCTTCTCTAGGCTCCTCCTACTCCAAACCATCTCTTACCAAATCCTCCAAATACTAGAACCCAGGAGCCTGAGGTATAAAAGGGATTAGGTTCACTTCAACTTGCCAAACATTTTCTGAATTCCTACTGTGCGCCAGGCACTGTGGGTGGTCCTGGGGGACATAAAACTAGAAATGAGACCATCCCTTCCCTTGAAGAACTGATTTCCTAGGTGTGATGCAGTAGGTGCCCCATGGGGAATTCTATCAGGTGGGGAGTGATGGGGACAAGGAGAGAGCCAGACAAAGGCTCAGGGGACATTTGAAAGGGAGAGAGCCCCCACCATTTTGGATCTCCTTTTCTAATGAGAGGGGGTACAGGGTGGGAAAAGAAGCATGTTTAAACAGAGAGAGATGAGGCAGGATAGCATGGAGGCCAACTGTGGAAGGCCAGGGCTCCAGACCACCTCTGATAGACACTGACTGTGACCTTGGGCAGGTCACCTAACTAACCTCTCAGAACTCCACAGGCTGGGTGCTGACCTACATTGGTAGTCACCAGGAGTAATTATCACTGAATATGATATTAGTATAACTACTATTTGCACATGGAAGATATTATTAATATTGTACAACGTTCTATTAATAGTGGCTGACATTTATACCTTGGGGTCTGATATTTAAGATATATGATCATCTAACAGGAACACATGGTTAGTAGCAACAACATATTTTTGGGTAATATAGAGTGGTATGGGCTAGATTACAATGCATTTAGATAGATTTGGAGTTGGTTGAATGGATGCGCCCAAAGAGTACTTTAATACCACCTTGGTGTCCACTTTAGTGGAGTGCCCTAGGAATCCATCCTTGGCATTATGCCATTTTCTCAATGACTTAGAGTTGAGATGTAGCTTAGAGGGAGAAGTAAGACATTGGGTGGCGTAATATGACCCGTTCTCCTGCTGCTGCTACCAGTTGGACCTGCTGTTCCAAGGCTGAGCTCTTTTGACTGGTGAAAGCTGACCCAGACCTAACAATGCTTCATCCTGAGCCCAGTCATTTCCCACCCTGCCACCACACAAATCCCCTCCCCCACCCTATTCCCTTACTTGATTTGGGGACTAGAATGAGATCAACCATCACTGGGACCCTGGGAGGGAGGGGAGGGGAGGGCGTGTCAGTTGACTTCCTGATGTTTCCACTCACAGTTCTTGGGACTTCCTAGACCAGAAGAGCTGCTTGACCCTGGAGAGCAAAACTATGGAAGTGTGTGTGTGTGTGTGTGTGTGTGTGTGTGTGTGTGTGTGTGTGTGTGTGTGATGGTGAGGCATAGTTAACTCAGTTTAAGGAAGAATTTCCTAACCACTAGAGCTGCCTCCAAGTAGAACAGGCTGCCTTGGGAGCTCATAGATTCCCCATCCCTAGAGGTCTTTAGGTAGAGGCTGAGTGTGTTGCATAGAGAAGAGAATTCTGGGTCAGGCATAGGATAGAAGAAGGGACTTTTGAGTTCTTTCCCAATTCTGAGATTCCGATAATCTCTGAGGTCTCTTTGGGTCTCAGTTTCTTTCTCTGTAAATTGATGGGGTGGGACCAGCTGGTTGCTTGAATTCCCCTGAGTTCTGACATTCTAGGCCTCAGTCAGTGACATTTCTGTGTTTTGTTTTAACTCTTCCTTTCAGACTTTGCCAGCTATCGACTTATTTGTCACTGAACACCTCAAATGGGACAAGTTGACAGGCAGCTGAGAGCAAGAATAGACCATAGGCAGGTTAGGTACTACTGGGGAGGAGAGACCCTGAGGGGACAGAATGAGGCCAGGAGGTGGGTGGGACATGCTAGGAAAGGGAGACTTTCTCAGAGAGAAGCTCACTGATTTCACAGTCGGAGCTTAGAGCCTGAAGGGCCCTTCGAGTCCACCTCTTGTTTTATGGACAAAGAAACTGAGGCTTGCTCAATGTCACACAGATATTAAGTGTCAGAGGCTAGATTTGAACCCAGCTCCTTTGACATCAAATGCCATCTAATACAAGTTCTCATTTCACACTGAGGCTGACCAAGAGACAGTGACTTGCCTGAGATTACCCAAGTAGTAATAGTTTATTAATATTGGTCTGGGAAGAGGGTCTGAGTGTTTCCAGTAACAATGCCACACATCCTCGGTCCTGTGTCGAACCCTTGCACTTGACCTAGGATAGGGAGAGATTGTCAAGGACAGATCAGCAAAAGAAGAGGCCAGAGGAGGAGGAGGAGGTCTCTCCTGAGCATTCTTATGGACCCTCTGGAGCTAAAGCCTCTCTTCAAAGGCCACATTGGAGCCAGAGGTGGATACTGATTGACTGAAGCCATGATGGGTGTGTGGCCAAGATCTTTCTAAAAATCAGAGTTCTAAAATGTACTGAGCTCCCCATTACTGGTGGTATTCAAGCAGTAGCTAGATGACCAGTTGACAGATGTTGTCCAGCCAATACAAATACCTTCAGTGATGGTGACCTCTTAGCCCTTTGAGCTCACTGAAGCCTGGGGTTTCTGGAAAAGGCCTCCAAGAAGAGTTATAGCAGGATAGTTCAGCCAAGTACAGTGGAGTGAGGAAGGCTTTGAAGCCTAGTTTGTGGGGAAGGCATCACCTGTCCTGGAACAATGCCTTTGCCTCCCTTTCTGGCTGCTGCTGCTTTGGAGGGAAGGGATTTGTCATATTTCTGCTAAAGTAGGGATGTTCAAGCAACTCCTTGCCAGGGCTAGCCTCTGTTAACAGTAAAGACCCTTGCTTGAAGCCCTGGGTAGGAGTCAAGGACACGCCCCCCACCATGGGCAGCAGCAAGAAAGATTGCAATAAATTTGGCATCCTCCACTGGTGGCCAGTTATCATTCACCTCAAAGAACCTGCAGGCTGAGAACATCCACCCCCCAACCCCCAGGAGCCTGGGATGATGTGTGGGGCAGGCAACCTTCCCTCTCTGCACAGAAACATAAGGCAAGAGGCGCCAACTGCAATTAAAGGCCTACTATGTGCAAAGGCAGCACTGTCTTTTTAGCAAAGACATAATCTCCGCCCTCAGGTACCTAGCAGTCTTTGAAAGGGATATGACACATAAAGAATTCTCAGGTCTCCCCTGCTCATGAAGCATCAAAGGCTCTCTGTTATATAAACTCCTTTATTTGGTGTTTAAAGCCTGCCCTCCAGCCTATCTCTCCAGGCTGATTCCCTACTCCTCCCTCTCCCTCCAAGTGCTTCTCCATCATATAGGGGTCAGCCTCTGACAAGATGGAGTCCATGATGGGAAGTCCATCATGCATTGTGGTGGTGCATTGTGGTGCCATGGTAGCTCTAAGACCAGCCCTTATACTTTCCTGGTGGATCCAGGCCCCATTAGTGTGGGCCTCCAAGATTCTACAATTCTAAGACTCTGAAAGCCCAAGGTTTTGTGACTTCCCTGCTCTCTGTTGGTTCCTCACATCTTCTTCCCGGTCTGCTACAGATGAGGAGACCGTGACATCACCTGCCACCTGTCCCCATCACCAATCCATCTTCGAGGAGAAGGAGCCAGGAACTGTGGCTCTGAATATCCCTTGAAGTGTATTCTGTGGTGATGGAGGCTTAACAAATATCCTTTACACAGTAATTGAAATGTAGCTAAATGGCAAAATTATTATAATAGCCTGAAATGACAATGGAATAGCAATTTTGCCTCTTTTTCAAAGGGCTCCTCTTTTGATGGCTCTGTAATGCCTGGGAATTACACTGCTAGTGAGCTGAAAGTTGGTGACAATCCATATTTTACTTAGAAAAATTGCTTTTAAGAAATATACATTTTTGCATGATTACATATATAACATATATCAAATTGCTTGCTTTCTCAATGAGGGGGAATGGGGAAGGAGGAAGGGAGAGAATTTGGAACTCAGAATTTTAAAAAGAAATGTTAAAAATTGTTTTTACACATAACTGGGGAAAAAGAAAATACTAAATAAAAAATTAAAAAAGAAATACACATTGAATTAACCTGTAAGTGTGAAAATAAGCTTGAAGTGCTCATTAGAATTGGATCCTAAATCAGGGGGTTCTTTACTCACAAGCAGCAATCACCACTCGGGGCCTAGGCTGATGTGGAGTGAGCTCATCAGCTGGGCTGCTCTCTGAGCCTCTAAAAGGTGACAGATCTAACTGGGGCTGGTCCCGGCAAGAGAAGTGGAGACCAGAGCCAGAACAATGCCTGTGATGAGAGTGGTGGAACGTCATTAGCACAGGGAGGGACCTGGAGATGAAGAAGAGCCCAGAGAGGAAGAGATGCTGGCCAAGACCACACAGGGAGGTGCTGGCCAATGGCGGCTGCCATGAGAATGGGTCTCTCCTCCTGATTTGGGGCCCTTTGCTTGGTCCTTCATGGCCTCTCTCTAAAGCCAACTCTGTTGTTGTGTGGCCCCTTCTTTCTGCTAATGGTTGTTTATGAATGGGCCTGGGTGAACCCTTCATTGCAATGCTCAAAACTTACTTGGTTCAGAGTGTCATCAGATCTCAGGACTTTGGATCTGGAAGGCTTCTAGTCCAGCACCATAAGATTCTAGATAAAGAAACTGAAGACCAAAGAGGGATGTGATTTGCCCAAGATCACACTGGGCAGTTCAGGGATTTTAACTCAGGTCTTCTGATGGTGGTCCAGGGTTCTTTCTCATACGTCACATCTTTTCATCTTCATATTTTTCCTTGACATATTTTCCATTTAAAAAATAAATCTTCCATTGATATCTTCTCTCATTAGCACATTTCAATGACTCCTCCCAGAACCTTCACTTTTACTGAGGAAATCTAGTTAAGCAAATAAAGCAACACATGGTCCCTGTCTGACAGCACATGCCTCGTAGCATCGTCATCATTACAAATAACCTCATGGCACCATCAGTGTTGGCATTTTTATCACCAAGGCAGACGCCAGAGAACTTCCGTAAGAAGACTTGTCTACCCTAAAAGACTTGTCTACCCTCTTTGCTCTGTCGTATATACTGAAGGCATAAGAAAAGAAAAGAAAAGTGACTCACTTCAGGCCCTGAAGAGAGACTGTCTCTTCACTATCATCACAATGACTAGCACTACCAATACCTCCATCACTTTTACCATCACCCTCAGCCTCACCACCATTATTCTGATCATTTATATGAAGATGGTCTTTGAATTACTCTTGTGGAACTTCATCTTTCCTTTACCATCATCATGAATAGCACCACTGCCTTCATCTATACCCCCGCCTCCATCACCATTGTTAGGACAGTGCCGCCATCACCACTGTCCTTATCTTCACCCCTGCCTCCATTGCCATTCTTAGGACAGTGCCACTACCACAGTTCTCATCTTCATCCCTGCCTCCATCGCCATTGTTAGGACAGTGCCATCACCATGGTCCTCATCTTCATCCCTGCCACCATTGCCGTTGTTAGGACAGTGCCACCACCACTGCCTTCATCTTCACCCCTGCCTCCATCGCCATTCTTAGGACAGTGCCACTACCATGGTCCTCATCTTCACCCCTGCCTCCATCGCCATTGTTAGGACAGTGCCACCACCACCACCACTATTCTCATCTTTACCACCATCATTGCAGAGGGCCATTATCACCATCTATCCTCATGACAACCAATCCTGACTTGATCATCAGAAATGATGAAAATCATTCTTTGTCATTATCAGTGACTATTAACATAACCAATCATCAAAACCATCGTTAGCATACTTGTCTCTCCTTGGCATCACTAATCAATTCTCACCACCATTGTTACTCCTAATATTTGTACATGTTAGCATTTTCAGGAAGAAATGAATTTCAGGTCACCTAGAATGCTTTGACAACTTGGGAAAGAGGAATGCTCACTCCTCTCCTGGTCTGTACCCTGGGCAATCTCCTCATGGTGGGCCCTCAGCTGCATCTTGAGGTGACACACAGCTGAGGAACCAGCAAAGAAGACTGAAGAATGGTGCAGCCAAGGGCAAGGACAAGAACCACAAGTCCCAAGCAGAAGTGAGACTATTTAGGAGGAAGAAGTGGTCTACAATGTCAGAAGCCAGAGACAGGTCATGAAAAAGAAGGCCCACTGGCTTCTCTTTAGTAATAAAGAAATCACTGATGCCTTTGGGGGGAGTAATTTCAATTAAGCTATGGGGTCTGAGGCTAGATTGCCAGGTAATGAAAAGTGAGAATGCAGTAAAGAAGGGCATGTGATGCCAAGTGAAGGAGAGCTTTGTGAGGAAGATTCCCTGCCCAAGAGTATACAGAAAACCAAGGACAAAACACATTAACATCATGTCATGGACAGCTCTGGCCTTAGGCAGGGATCCTGTCTGTTCCTACCACCAGACCATTACCTCCTGCATGGTCTCATGTTGTCCTTTAATTTAAGACATTCAATTCCCTTAGGCTGGGCACACTCTCTCTGTTCAGGTCCTGGTCAGTGTAAACCTATGGGGGATGAAAAATGAATAGTACACAGAACTTGCAACAGTGTGATTCAAAGCCCAAAGAGCTCTGATGGAAAGAGGATTGGATTTAGAACTAAAAGTCCTGAGTTTAGTTGGGCTCCTAGCTCTGAAAATTACTAGCTTCTTGACTGAGAAAGTTGAGCCTTGATTTCCCCATTTGTAATTTGGGACTAATAATGCTTGCACTAGCTCATGAGCTTGCCTGTCATAACAAAAATATTCTATCAACTCTGGAACACTATGGAAATGCTGATGATGGCTGTTATGATTACCATGATAGATTAGGGAAGGTGATGTCTGCCCATCACATGGTCTGGGAGGCTCCAACATGCCATCATGGGTTGATGTGGGTCTGATGATTGATACATGGACCATCTGTTAGAATGTAAGCTCAGTGAGGCAAGAAACTGTTTGGTTTATGTCTTTGCATCCCCAGAAGCTGGCATGGTACCTGACACACAGTAGGTGTTTAATACTTGTTTGTGGATTGATTGACTGGTGTTGTATAGTACAGATGTGTCCAACACAAGAGGATGGACTCTTTGGTGACACCAGAGATGAATGGTGATTGTAAATGGGCATAGAGATGATGATGATGGTGGTGGTGGAGGTGGGATGTTGGGGGAGGGGAGAGCTCTGATGGCCTTTCTGGTATCCCAGCCTGAAGCCCACTGCATGACTCATTGTTGCCTGTCCTCATCCTAGTTTGAATTTGAACAATCTTTGGCTGGATGTTCTCCTAGCAAACCAAGAGATTTACAATTCAGTGCATGATGACTGGTCACTGATACTGACCTTCAATCACTTGCTTCTTGAGGGGCTTACATTTAATGCACTGCTTGCCTTTGAAGGATGACCCAACCATCTGAGTTCCTATTCTAGCCTCACTGTTTGAAGGGGGAATGCTTTGGTGAACTGAATGCTCATTATGCTAATGGTTCCTTGGAAACGTGTCGTTATCAACTGTGCTTAATGCTTATCTATTGTGTGAATCTTCCTCTCCTAGAATAGAGACAGAAGAAAATAGTGGGGATGCTTGGGGTGTAAGTGCCTGAGGAGGTGTGCAGACTGGGAGGCAGCTCCCTGGGTTGCCTCTTGGTCATTATCTAAAGGACCTTTCAGTAAATCAATTTATTTTTCTTTTTAAAAAATTTTTTAACATTCTTTTCTTTTTAAATTTTGAGTTTCAGATTCTTTCCCTTGCTTCCAAGCCTCCATCACTCACTGAGAAGGCAAACATATGATATAAATTATGCATGTGAAATCATGAAAAAATATATTTCCATATTAGCCATTTTGCAAAAAAGCCAGAAAATAAAGTGAGAAAATGATCCTTTAGGTTGCACTGTTATTCAGTTTTCTCTCTGGAGGCGGATGGCATTTTTTCATCTAGAGTCCCGTGGAATTGCCTTGGATCACTGTACTGACCAGAGTAGCCAAGTCTTTCACAGTTGATCGTCATGGCATTACTGTTAGTGTGCCCAGTGGTCTCCTGGTTCTTCTCACTTGACTTTGCATCAGTTCATGTAGGTCTTTCCATGGCTTTTCTGAAACCGCCCCTTTCATCATTTTTTGTAGCACAATAGTATTCCATCATAATCATATACCACAACTTGTTCAGCCACACCCTAATTGGTGAGCATCCCTTCAATTTCCAATTCTTTGCCACTACAAAAAAGCTACTAGAAATATTTTTGTACAAATTGGTCCTTTTCCTTTTTCTTGGATCTCTTTGGGATACAGACCTAGTAGTGGTATTGCTGGGTCAAAGGGTAGGTACAGGTTTATAGCCCTTTGGCTATAGTTCCAAATTGTTCTCCAGAATGATTGGATCAATTCACTACCATACCAACAATTCATTAACGTACCTCTTTTCCTTGATCCTCTTCAGCATTTGTCATTTCCAATAGGTGTAATGTGGTACCTCAGAGTTGTTTTAATTTGCATTTCTCTAATTAATAGTGATTTAAAGCATTTTTCATATGACTATAGATAGCTTTGATTTCTTCTTCTGAAAACTGCCTGTTCGTAGCCTTTGGCCATTTGTCATTAGGGAATGACTCTTATAAGTTTGAGTTTATAAATTTGTTTTATAAAATTGAGTTTCATAAATTTCAGTTCCCCATATATTTAAGAAATGAGGCCTTTATCAGAGAAATGCATTGTAAAAACAACTTTTAGCAAAATGTAGAAGGGCCTGGTGTGCCATGGTCCATGGGGTCATGGTGGGTCAGACATGATTGAATGACTGAATAACAACCACCATAAAAGTTTCCCAGATTATTTCTTTCAATTATGTCTCATCTTGCTTTTGCTTTGTCTGAGATCACGATTGCTACCCCTGCCCTCTTCACTTCGGCTGAAGCATGAGACTTTGCTTCAGCTCTTCATTTCAGCTCTGTGTCTTTATGTCCCAAAGGTGTCTCTTGTACACAACTTGTATTTGGATTCTGGTTTCCAAGTCATTCTGCTATCTGCTTCTGTCCTATGGGTTACCCATCCCATTCACATTCATAGTTATGATCACTAACTGTACATTTACCCCTATCCCATTTTCCTCTTTATCCTTCTCTATTTTTATCCTGTCCTTTCTCAGAAGTCTGTCTGACTCCCAACCCCTGCCTTCCAATCTACCCTCCCCCTTTATGCCCCCGAGCCATATGTCTTATCTCCTTCCCCTCCTATGTTCCTACTGGATAAAATAAATTTCTATACCCAATTGAGAGTATATAAAATATATAGATGTAAATATACATGCTATATATTCTATTAAAAATAACTATAAAATATAATTATCATTATATTATAAAATAAAAATTTCTTCCCACTTTGAACCAATTCTTACGAGGTTTAATGAGGTTTAGTGAAGTTTAATCATTGCCTGTCACCCCACCATTTCCCCTACATTATAAAAGCTTTTCCTTGTGCACCTTTTTATGTGAAAAAGTTCCCCCCATTCTACCTCTCCCTTCCCCCTTCTCCCAGCACATCCCTCTTTCTCCCATTTTTTGGAGATCATCCCAACATAATTGACTCACACCTATGCCCCCTGTCTATACAGACTCCTTCTAACTACCCTAATAATGATGAAGTTATTAGCAGTTACATATAACTTCTTCCCATATAGGAATGTAAACAGTTTCACTTCATTGACCCCCTTATGATTATGCTTTCATGCTTAGCTTTTTTATGTTTCCCTTGAGTCTTGTGTCTGAATGTCAGCTTTTCTATTCAGCTCTGGTCTTTTCATCAGGAAGGCTTGAAAACCCTCTGTTTCACTAGATGTCCATTTCCCCCCTGAAGGATTATACTCACTTTTGCTGGGTTGTAATCCTTACTCCTCTGCCCTCTAGAATATTATATTCCAAGCCCTCTGATCCCTTAATGTAGAAGCTACTAAATCTCTTGTGATCCAGACTGGATCCATGATATTTGAATTGTTTCTTTCTGGATGCTTGCAGTATTTTCTCCTTGACCTGGAATCTCACTATAATATTCTTGGGAATTTTCATTTTGGAATCTCTCTCAGGAAGTGAGCAGTGGATTCTTCTCATTTCTATTTTATCCTCTGGATCTAAGATATCAGGACAGTTCTCCTTGATAATTTCTTGAAAGATGATGTCTAGGCTCTTTTTTTGATCATGGCTTTCAGGTAGTCCAATAATTCTTAAATTATCTCACCTCAATCTATCTTCTAGGTCAGTTGTTTTTCCAATGAGATATTTCACATTTTCTTTCATTTTTTGACTTTGTTTCATCGTTTCTTGAAGTCTCATAGAGTCATTAGCTTGTCCAATTCTAACTTTTAAGGAATTATTTTCTTCAGTGAGCTTTTGTACCTCTTTTTTTTCATTTGGCCAATTCTGCTTTCAAGGAGTTCTTTTCTTAAGATAATTTTTGTACCTTCTTTTCCATTTGTACTATTCTGCTTTTAAAGGAGTTCTTTTCTTCAGTAAATTTTTGTGCTTTTTTTTTTTTACCATTAGGACAATTCTGTTCCTTTAAGATGATACTTTCTTCAATATTCTTTGTCCCTCTTTTACCAATCTGTTAATTCTCTTTTCTTTATTTTTTCATTTTTCATATTTCTTTTCCCAATTTTTCCTATCACTCTTATCTTTCTTTAACTCATCAGGGAATTCTTGCTGATCTTGGTTCCAATTACCATTTCTGGAAGCTTTGTTTGCAGCTGTTTTCACACTGTTCTCTTCTGAGTTCGTATCTTGGTGTTCCTTGCCACTGTAGAATCTTTTTAGGGTTAGGTTCTTTCTTGTTGTAGTTGTTGTTTGCTCATTTCTCCAGACTATTTTTTCACCTTGAACTTTATATTAAGGTTATTCTCTTCTCACCTGGGGGTGGGGAGGCATCGTCCCAAGCTTTTAGGCTTCCCCATGTTGTTGTTTTTAGAACAAGTTCTAGGGGTCTCCAAGTTTTCCATACTTCCATGGTGGTGTGATCCTGGGAGAGGTGTGGTCACTTGTCTCCTGGTCTTTGCTCTGGTCTTTAGCCAGGAAAGGCCCTGGTCCCATAAGTACTAGTACTTCTTTTGGTCCTGGAACTGTGACCAGAACCCCTGCTCCCTTGCAGCTAATCCCCAGTGTTCCTCTTTGCCCTGGAACTGCAACCCAGAACTGCTTATGGGCAATAGAGCTGCCAATCAGTGCCAGCTGCACTGTGCCAGCAAAGGGTCCCCTGTAATCTCTTTTTGACCAGCTGGCCAGCCCCCTTAGTATCTCTTGGCTGAGCGCTCCTGAAGCTACTGCCGCTGTTCTGGCCACTGTTGCACCTGCCTCCAAGGCCTGCTGCTGCCATGCTCCAGGTCTGCACTCACCCTGGTGTTATAGACTTCTCCTGCAGACCTCCTAAATTGTTTTAGTCTGGAAAAACATCTCCCTCTGACCTTTCGTTGGCTCTGCCACTCACAAATTTGATTTGAGGTTTATTTTGAAGTTGTTTGGGAGGAAAAGTTGGGAGGGTTCAGCTGTGTCCTGATTTTTTTGGTGGTCTGCAGCACGTGGTGCTCTTTATTGAAATGCTGGTGATGACTGCAGCATACACAAAAGCACTTTTCTTCTATAAAAATGGGTGGGACTTTAATGGATTTCTTCATGACAGCCACTGCGACCTGACTTCAGAGCTTTCGGGCCTGATGTAGCTTCCAGTGTTTTGTGGTCTGTGGGGAAACTGGTTTTTAAAAGAATCTCACCCAATTAGTTTTTCATCAACATTATTTTATTTGATTCTCCAAACAGCTCTTTGAGGTCAGCAAGGTAGGGTGGTCACCATCGTGTTGCAATGGGAGGAAGCCAGCTGGGAAAGCTTGTAATTTACCCATGATTGTATAGCAGGTGAGAGGCAGAACAGAGATTTCCACCCAGATCTTCTGACTCCAGGTCTTTTGTGAAACTTGTTAGGTGAATAGCTGATATCCGGGTTAAGTTGGCAGGATGAAATGGACTCAGGGAAGATGGGGGTGTTGTTTTTAGGCCTTTGAAGTGACCTTAGGTCTATCTTGGATCTCACCATTCAGCACAGCCTTAAGTTGAATCCCAGCTCCAGCCCAATGCTCATTCCCCAAATAGACCTAGGACGAAAGGGTCAGAGCTAGAAGGGGCCTTCGAGGTCATGCAGGCCCTTCGAGCAGGTGAGGAGACTGATGTTCACAAAGGTGAAGTCACTAGCTTAACGTCACACTACAGCAGAGTCAAGATTAATTGATAGATTATCAGATGTCAAGATTAGCTGGCTCACACTGCAAACTTTTAGCAGCTACAGTGTGATTTAGAACACACGTATACCAGTGACTCATTTCTGTGGCACTTCCAGGCTCTCCAGGAACTTTCCCATAACAATCCCATGAGGTTGCAAGTATTGTTACACCCAAATTACAGATGGGGAAATAGGTTCAGAGAGATTCAGTTACTGTTTAAGGTCACACAGCTGATAAATGTCAAAGTCAGGATTTGGACGTAGGTCTCTCCTGGCTCAATTCTGCTGATCTTTCCAAATGGAATTCCTGTAGAGTCACCATGTACAAGATAAAATCATGGCATGATGCTGGACAGACCAGTAACTAGCCCTATTCCATTTCTCCAAAGAAAGGCTGAAGAAGCATGTGCCCAGGAGGTGTCTGAGAAGTTGAGAATCCTTGGATCATTGCCTCAAAACTCAATCATGGAGCCCAAGGATGTGGCCCCTTCTCCAGGGAACCATCTCTAGTTTCTCCTTAGTCATAATAACATAATTATGTAATTCTATGTAATACAATTAATAAAATGATATAATAGGCTATAATAATACTTGAGACCTCCTGGGATTGTTATGGGGAAAGTTCTCTGAAAGCCTTAAAGCACCATAGCAGGGGGAGGCACTTGGCTACATGCATGTGTTCTAAATTAAGCTGTGATGATTGAGAGTTTGCCGTCACATCAGCCGGCCAATCTTGACACCTGAGAAGTCCTCCACATCTCTCCTCCCATTGCCCTGGAGCCCTTTTTCTGGGACTCTCCAGTGCTCCAACACTCTCTGCCTTGTCCTTTCCTCTCTAAAACTGTAAGCTTCTTGAGGGTTGGATCAGAGGATCAGACATTTAGAGGGGAAGTGAGACATCATCCTGTGTTTTGTAGAAGGGGAACCTGAGGTCCCATTGGCTTTAAGTAACTTTACCGGGTCACACAAATCGTAAGTAGCAGAGCTGGGATCAGATTTATTGATGGGAAACTCACCACCTTCCAAGGTAGGCCATTCCAGCTTGGAATTGTCAGGAAATTTTTCCTTACATGGACTTGAATTCAGACTACCTACAAATCCTGTCCCAGATAAATTTGTCCCAGCTTGAGTTGCCAGAATCAATATGTTGATTCTTTGATTAGTCCTGAAGCAGAGCTATATTTTCTTCATCTCTTCCTCCCCCCCCTCAGTACCTGGCACAGGGCTCTGCACACAGTGTAGCTTCAAGAACATTTGCTGAATGGAACTGAGCAGAATGAATGCCATGGAGTTAAAGGCTGGTTTTCTCCCCATGAACAGGGAGCGCCCACATCGGGCAGGTGTGATCAGCCTTTGTCAGATGATTCCAGAATTAAACTTTGATGAGTGATCGTGCATCAGAACAAGGAAGGAGAGGAAGGATCTGCGCTGAAATATTGGAATGTCTGCAAATGCCGTGGAATATTCCTGAGTGGGTTTGCCAATGGAGAGTATGGGGAGGGCAGACCCGCACACGCACTTTGGCCAGAGCTATTCCTAAAGTTGGCTTCACTTGTCTATTGATGGGACATGCATAGCCCCATTTCCGTGAGCAGTCCTGATGTCCCCTGCATGATGCTGGCTCTTGCCTGTGCAGGGCTCCCACCCATACAGCGAGTGGCCAGGAGCTGTCCAGGTAACTCCAGGGAGCAACTTCCCACATGGTCTCTGGTAGGTGGCCTGGAAGCCACCTTCCCAGTCCAGCTGCTGCCCTCTTGTTCTGACCCACCAAAGAGCTGGGCTCAGTTTTGGTGCTGGGTTTGATGGCAGATGGAAGCTGAGAAACCACAGAGGCTAATGCCCTCAGTTTACCAAGAAGGGAAATGACCTGGCCGGGGCCACAATAGAGATACAAACCCAGTTCCTGGGCCTCTAAATGCAGAGCTCTCCCTTCTAACCTCTCTCACTTCTGGCTGGCCCCCTCTCCCACTCGTTTATTTAATGGCCTCTCACTGAGCCTAATTCTCTGCATTAGAATTCATTGGCCATCTGGCTAACTGTTTAGGATTGTCCTCTATGACAGTCAATATTCTTTCTTTCTGGAAGTCTAGCCGGGGATCAAGCTGTCTATCTACATATCTGGAATGCTCTCAGTGGCCATGCCTGCTCCAGAGGGTCTATGAAGGTCATTGGCAGGAAGGAGGCAGGCTCATGTACTGCAAACAGCCCCGGCTTTGGAGTCAGAGGACTCGGGCTCAGACCCTACCTCCACCACTTTGTACCTGGCAAGTCACTGGGACACAGTTCATCTGGTGTCCATTCTGCCATCTGTTCCTCCATGTTTGTATGCTTTTCTTCTCATGCATCCCAATTATGAAAAGTTAAAAGTTCTTGGTCTTTTCTGCACTATTGTATTTCTCCTCTTACTTTTCCTTCTCTGACCCTGCTTCAGACCCTAAGAACGGAACCAACCCTCCCCCTCAGGATCCTTTGCATTTTTCTTGTCTAGCTCCTGCAACACCCTTTGAAGACAGTAAAGTTCTGAAGGGCATTTGTTTCTTTGCTTCCATGAGAATGTTAGTACTACATCAATATACGCCTTCTTCTAATTACTTAAATAAATTTACCTTTCTAAGTTTCTTTGGATCATTGTGTTTGATTTCAAAGTTTCTTCACATTTCTGGGATTTTCATTATAAGTGCTTTCCTTGAGTTCTCTCTTCCATTAAAGTGTCATTCCTCACCCCTCCCCCAGCCTCCAGGATTAGATTCAGTTGTGCAGGGTAAGTTAGTCTCAGTCGTAAGATTACATCCTTTGCCATTTGGTATATTGTGCTCTATGATCTCCTCTTCTTTCAAACAGAAGCTTCCAGGTCCTTTGTGATTCTAACTGTAGTTTCTTGGTACTTCTTTCTAGGTGTTTGGATGTATTTTTTCCTTTGATCTGGTTGCTCTGGACTTTTTACTATGACATTTCCGGGGATTTTTCTTATGAAGATTCTTTCAGGAGGTAATCAGTGGATTCTTTCTGTCTTTGCCCTCTTTTTCTAATAGATCGGATTTTTCATTTGTAATTTATTGAAATATTTTTTGGCTTTTAAAAAATCATGGTTTTCTAGGAGTCCAGTGATTCTTAAATTATCTTTCCACAGTCACTTTCCAGGCTACTTGTTTTGCTATCAGCTAGCATTCACTTTCTTCTATTTTTTCAGTCTTTTAATTTTGTTCTTATATTTCTTGCTGTCTCTTTAAGTCTTTGATTTTCATTTGATTTATGCTAGTTTTCAGGCAATGAATTTCTTGGTTAAATTTACCACTTCTCTTCTAAACTATCTATTCTCATTCCAGTTATTTTTTTAAAGAGCTATTACATAATTTAAAATTCCTTGTTTCATTTATTCTAGCTATTCGAGTAGTTCTGGTGGAAAATCTATTATTTTTTCCTTTGAATCTTTTTGGTTTGTAGCTGTCATAAAGTTACTTGCTCCTTGTTTTGGGTATCTCTAAAATTTGTAATTTTAAAATTCTGGTTGGTGGTTACTCATTTTCCATCTCAAAGCCCGAAAGGGGCTTTGTGTCAGAACCAAGCTTTGCTCCCCATTGTAATTTTGTAAGAAATAGTCTGCCCTGCTCAGCCTCACCCTGCATCTGGTTCTTGCATTGACCTCCATTTCTGAGGGTTCAGCCCCCTTTGTATGCCAGCTCTTTGGAGTCCTCTCTAGCATCTCAGGACAAAGCTTTAGGGACTTCAGAGCCCCCAGACCCAGACTGTACCAGGCTGAGTGCTGAGCCACCACTGGTCCCTGGACAGTATTCTGAGGATGTTCAAGGACAGCATAGCACCATGGGTCTGGAGTAGGTCATAGGCCAACTCCAATCTCCTCATTTTATATGTGAGGAAGCTAATGTCCAAAGATGCCTCAGAGATAGTGACAGGTCTGGGATGTAAGCTCTGGTCCTTTGCCACCGAATCTTTTCCGTAAATCACACCGATTCTAATAATGGCTGTGACAGGGCTCAGAGATAAGCATGAAGTTCCATGCAATTATAAAGGATTAGGATTCATAACTCCTGCCCCCAGCTGGCTTGTCATGTTTGATTTTGAGTTCTAGCCAGCTATGTTTGGATCTTGTGCTCCAGCTACATGGTGGGCACCCTGAGGGCAGAGACTGGGTCTCTTTCCTCTCTGTCTCTCTGGCACCAAGTACTGTGTCTTGCCCATCGTACGTACTCGTTCATGGCTTGCAATTGCCCTGGATCCCTTTGCAGAGGCAGAGCCAAGATGATGGAGTAAAGGCAGGGACTCCTCTGAGCTCTCCCCTAAACCCTCCAAATACCTTTAAATAATGACTCTAAACAAATTCTAGGGTGGCAGAATCTGCAACAAGTTTTCACCTCACGACAACTTTGAAGGTTGGCAGGAAAGGTCTGTTGTACCACGGTAAGAGAGGAGTGCAATCCAGTGCAGGCTGCACCAGTGCAGATCCCCCCTCCCCCTGCAAACCAGGAGCAGGCCTGAATCAGTGGCAACAGTGGCAGCTTCTGGACCTCCCAGCCCACAGATGGTAAGGGGATTGGACAATGGGTCAGAGGGAGATTTGCAGGGGTCCCTTTGCTGGCCCCAGGGGCAGGATTCTGTTGCATTGCCTATACTTGGATCTGGGTCACAGTTCTGGGTCTTAGTCCCAGTGTGAGGAAGAGCACTAGCACAGCAGAGCTTGTGGCTTGAGGGGAGCAGGGATCCTGCTTCAGTTCCACCATTGATAAACAGTGCTTGTGGTCACTCAAACCGTTGCACAGTACAGGAGAATAGTAAATACACATCTCCCTAGATCCACCACCTTGGAAGAACCCAAAACTCACAGGTCACCAGAATTATCTCTGAAAACAGCTGCACAAAAAAACTGAAGCTTGGGACAGTGCCCCCTCCACTTGGGAAGCAGAGCCCCCACTTTAGCATAGAGTTAAAAGTCAAGAAATAGGCTGGAAAATGAGCAAACAACAGACGAAAAATTCTGACCAAAAAAAGTTACTATGGTGACAAAGATCAAAACACACACTCAGAGAAAGACAATAAAATAAAAATTCCTGCATCCAAAGCCTCAAAGAAAAATGCGAATTGGTCTTAGGCCATGGAAGAGCTCAAAAAATATTTTTAAAACCAAGTAAGAGAAGTAGAGGAAAAATTGGGAAGAGAAGTGAGAGTGTTGCAAGATAATCATGCAAAAAAGCCAACAGTAAAGGAGGCACAAGAAATATTGAAGAAAATAAGACCTTAAAAAATAGACTAGGTCAAATGGTAAAAGAAGTACAAAAAGCCAATGAAGAGAAGAATGCTTTGGAAAGCAGAACTGACCAAATGGAAAAAAAGATTTGCAGAAATTCACTGAAGAACTTCTTAAAAAGTACAATTGTCCAAATGGAAAAGGAGGCACAAAAACTCACTGAAGAAAATAATTCCTTAAAAGTTAGAATTGGGCAAGTAGAAGCTAATGACTTTATGAGACATCAAGAAACAATCAAACAAAGTCAAAAGAATGAAAAAGTAGAAGAAAATGTGAAATACCTCATTGGAAAAATAACTGACCTGGAAAATAGATCCAGGACAGATAATTAAAAAATTATTGGACTACCTGAAAGTCATCATAAAAACAGAGCCTAGACATCATCTTTCAAGGAATTATCAAGCAGAACTGCCCTGATATTCTAGTATCAGAAAGTAAAAAAGAAAGTGAAAGAATCCACTGATCACCTCCAGAAAGAGACTCCAAAATGAAAACTGCCAGGAATATTGTAGCCAACTTCCAGACTTTTCAGTTTAAGGAGAAAATACTTCAAGCAGCCAAAAGGAAATGATTCAAACACTGTGAAGCCACAGTCAGGATAACACAAGATTTAGAAAAAAAACCCCAAAACACACACACACACACATACACACACACACACAGAAAAGGACCTATGTGTACAAAAATATTTCTAGCAGCTCTTTTAGTGGTGGCAAAGAATTGGAAATTGAGGGGATGCCCATCAGTTGGGGAATGGCTGAACAAGTTGTATATGATTGTGATGGAATACTATTGTGCCATAAGAAATGATGAGCAGGATGCTCTCAGAAAAAAACATGGAAACTTCTATGACTGATGCAAAGTGAAACAAGCCGAACCAGGAGAACCTTGTACACAGTAACAGCAACATTGTGTGATGATCTATTATGAATAACAGCTATTCTCTATATTGCAATGATCCAAGACAATTCTGCAGGACTTACAGTGAAAGGCACTGTCCATCTCCAGACAAAGAACTAGTAGGGCCTGAATGCAGACCAAAGATACTTTTTCTTTACTTTCTTTATTTTTCTTATTTTTTTGTCTGTATTTTCTTTCACAGAATGACTTACATGGAAATGTGTTTTTCCTGACTACACATGTACAACCTCCCTCAAATCACTTGCCTTCTCAATGGGGATGGGGGAGAGGAGGGAAGGGAGGGAAAGAATTTGGAACTCAAAATTCGAAAAAAAAAAAAGAATGTTAAAATTGGTGTAATTGGTAAAAAGTAAAACATTAAATAAGATTTTAAAAAATCAGTCCAGTTGCACTGAACACTGCTGTCCAGAGCCCAGGGCCGGGGCGGGGGCAGCCCTCCCCTCATCCTCCAGTTTCAGAGCCACAAAAATCGTCTCCTCCCCCACTCCCATTATGAGTACCGAGGCAACACTTGACGATGATGTGACAGCCTGATACCAAACCAGAAGATCATAACTGTCAGTTTGTCTAAAAAATAAAAGGCAAGAAGGTCTCCCCGGAGGAGTCATCCCAACTGTCGTGGGTAACATATGCTCGGAGCGGGATGACAGACTAGCGGGACAGCTCTGGAGCAGGATCAGCGCCGAGGATTGTTGTATTAACGCGAGTCTCTTTCTGGAGGGCACTTTATCTTTGAAGCTGGAGAGAGCCAGCGTGTACCTGGGGCCAGTGATTTAGTGCGTGTATCCATAGGGTTTTTAAAATGCTGCAGCTCCCTAACTTGCTGCCATTTTTTAATTCACCCCACCCCTCCATTTCCCACGATATCAACGAGAGAGGGTCTTCCTCCCCCTCCATGCCCTTTCCCTCACCGGCACCTTTAACCTGCTCCTATCCAGGTGGGCCATGAAGCCGAATGCTCTTTCTAAAGCCCTGCCTAAGAAATGAGCTTCCTCATTAGAATGGAAGTCTCCTGAGGGCAGGGACTATTTCAGTTCTGGTTTTTATCCCAGCACAATGACTGACGTTGAGTGATCGCATCAGGGTAGGGAAGCTCCGTGAGGAGACTTTTTCTTCCATTGCAGCGTTCTCTGAAACTTAGCCTAATTTTGGATGGTGGCATTGAGGGGTTCAAGTGACTTGCCTAGGGTCTCACATTCTCTCTTCATCAGAAGCAGGATTTGAACCCAGGGTGGGCTGGCAGGTAATCTGTGCTTAACAAATGCTCATTGATAAATCGATTGAAAAGTTACTGGCTCAATAGACAGGCTAGATTGGCAGTAAGTGGAATCTTTAGTTTGCTGTTCTGAGCCCTCTATGTTCTGACTACAATTCCTCCACAAGGGTCTTATCTTCCTGCCACACTAGATCTTCCCTCTCATAGAATATCAGAGAGTATGAAATGTCAGAGTTGGGAGGGGCCTGAGAACAGGGAATGTCAGAGCTGGGAGGGGCTTTAGAACAGGGGATGTCAGAGCTGGGAGGGGCCTGAGAACAGGGGATGTCAGAGCTGGGAGGGGCCTGAGAATAGAGAAGGTCAGAGCTGGGAGGGGCCTGAGAACAGGGGAGGTCAGAGCTGGGAGGGGCCTGAGAACAGGGAAGGTCAGGGCTGGGAGGGGCCTGAGAACAGGGGATGTCAGAGCTGGGAGGGCCTTAGAACAGGGAATGTCAGAGCTGGGAGGGCCAATCCCTAGCCTTTTCTTCCAGTTCAGATGCTACACTTTCTGTGAATCCTTCCTGCCCATCTTTGCTCCCTCAGGTCATAGGATCATAGGATTGTAGCCTTAGGCCTTAGAGCTTATTGTGTCCAACCTCCTTTTTTTACAGATGAGGAAACTGAGGCCCACAGGGTTGTTTTCACTTGTTCAAGGGCCCACAAGGAGTAAATGTTGGAGGCAGGATCTGAATCCATCTCCCGTGGCTCCTCCAAGGTCAATGTTTGTCCCACTGTACTGCATTACTACTTAGGAGTTAAGTATTCTACTTTCCCCCAATTTCTCTGAGCGCTTTGCTTTGGTCTTTCATCTGCTTTTGTCCCATAGGCCCTTGTCTCCTCATTGCTTCTTCTGGGATAGAGTCTTTGTCATCACCGTTCTTCTCTCCTCAGTGCCAAGCTTTGTTTGTTGCGCTGAACTGCATCTCACACACTCCACAGCCTTTCCTCCCTCTGTGCCTTTACTCATGTAGTTCCCTATACCAGCTCTCACCCCCATCACTGTCTGCTGAATCCATCCTCTCCTTCTATGCCCAACTTAAATTGCCACCACCTTTGTGAAGCCTTCCTGTTACTGTCCAGAGGTGATCCGAGGCAAGATCATGGAGAGGAATCAATGGCGGACGTCAGGGAGTCAAGACCAGTGGGTACTTGTCATAGGTCTGGCATTAATTCACTATGCCACTCATTTCCTTCTCTGAAACAAAAGGGCCTTCATTGGAAAGAAAAGGGTAAGAGAAAACTGTCCAGGTCCCATAGATACTATAGGAAGAAGAATAGCAGTAGAGACAGTAATTCACAGGAGACAGAATATAAGGAAGCAGCTCATAGGTAAGATGTACACCTCAGCGGATTCTACACAAATACAGAAAGCATTAGTCCTGAGGAAGATGAGCCAGAGATCCTACAGCAAGGAACACATTTGGCCATGTGGATTCCTGAGGCTTGGTAGAATGGACTTCTAGCTGCAGTATGGCTCAGAATGGGTACAAACAGGACAGTTAAAAGCTGGTGGGGAGGCAAAGGATCACTGTATATTGAGAATAAATACCAGTTCTGGAGCTCTGTTCCACAATCCTGCATCCATTAGGAGTTTGGGTTCAAAGGGGGCAGCTGATATACCTTCCCCAGGACTTGAAGGTT
This sequence comes from Trichosurus vulpecula, assembly GCF_011100635.1. Classification (NCBI taxonomy): domain Eukaryota; kingdom Metazoa; phylum Chordata; class Mammalia; order Diprotodontia; family Phalangeridae; genus Trichosurus; species Trichosurus vulpecula. The sequence goes on along the minus strand of NC_050577.1, from coordinate 307,869,885 downwards.
AATTCTGAAGAGCTGGGAGGTATCTTTAGCCAAAGAGCCCCCAGCAATGTGCTTCCCTCTTTGGCAATTAATTGATATCACTTAGACAGGCAGACCTAGTTTTTAGAAAGGGTTATTCACTAAGAACCATCAGTACAAAACATCTTCCAAATGTGCATGACAGCATGTTCCTAGCTGAGCCTACAGAGTCCAAGAGAGTGGGATCAAAGATGCAGAATAGATGTGGTAAATGGGCAGCTCATAGCTCCTGGCTCCTGGCAGCCCTGTTCTCTTTGTGGGGAGATGCATATTGTTCTTCTTACATGTATTCTAGCTCTTTGCCAGGTTCCACCTAGAAGCTTGAAGCCATCTTTCCTCAGAGGGTCTAGTTTGTCCTTGGCTATGATGAATCTTATCTCACAAGGCTGTTGTGCAGAAACCCTGTAAGCCTCAAGTCACTATAGAACAGGGATTCCTTATGATGGTCCCAATTGTGATTATTTGAAGGTGAAGAATAGCTGGCATTTCCAGGATATCTGGCCAATCCATTTTGTATTTTCCATTGTGAATATGTTAGGGAAATTCTGGCAGCATGATGGCCTGTGCAGGCTTCTCTTGCATCCATACACCAAACTTCTTTCACTTTATGGGACAATGAATTTTTCACTGGGAGGGATCTGAGGTCATAACTCCTTATTCTGATGAATTTAAATTGTTGGAACCATTTAAACAGGTTCGATCAGGGCTGTCCAACCTTAGGTTTTTATTGAAACAATAGATAAGATATTTTGATTTGCCATTTTAGCGAGAGCTCTGCGGTAGGTGGGCTTTGTTCACTAAAGCATTTATGTAAATTTCTATGCTTGTAGGCAGCCACATAAGGCGGCATTTTGGACAGCCCTGGGTTAGATGTTGCATAATGAACCAGCCTAGTCTTAGACAAAATGGAAGCCATGGGGTATGATAGGAAAAAACAGAGTGCTGGAAGTGGCCCCAGCTCTGTGACACAAATAGCTGAGTGGTCTGTCTCCTGATTCTCCACCTGGCTGCCTAACTGCTCCTTCTCACTCTCCTTTCCTAGACCTTCATCCATGCCCTCACTAACAGAGGGCATCTCCTAAGGCTCTGCCCTGGGCACACTTTTTATTCCATTATCTCCCTTAGAGGATCCCAAGGGATCAATGATCATCTCTATGTAGATGATTTGCAAATCTATATATCCAGCCCTGGTCTTTCTCATGAACTCTACTCATGCATCACCAATTAGCTTTTGGGTATCATGAACTGGATATCTTATAGGTGTCTCAAATTCAACATATCACAAACAGAACTCTTTACTTATTCCCCCCAATGCTTCCTTCTTTGGCACTTCCTTGTAACTACCAAGGGCCCCGCCATCTTCCCAGTCACCCAGGATCACAATCTTGGAGTCGTCCTCAACATTCCCATGCCCTCATCCCCCATGTCCACCCTCTTGCCAAATCTTGTCATTTTAACCTTTGCAACATTTCTCATGTATGTTGTGTTTTCTTCACTCCCGTGGTCATAGCTCAGATCTCCACCATCTCTGACTGGAACCATTTCAATCACTTTCTGATTGTTCTCCTTGCTTCATGTCTTCCCACCTTGAATCCATTTTCCACTCAGTTGCCAAAGTCCTTTTTCTCTGATGTGTAGGTCTGCTCATACCACCATCCACTCAACAAACTCCAGTGGCTCCTTCTTAGCGCCAAGATCCAGTATAAAGCTTTTTATGGTGGGAGCTATTTGAAGCTCGTCCCTAGCTGGCGCTCCTGACCGTTCCAGTATTTTTACACTTTGCTCCTCTCCACACACTCTCTGGCTACCCTGGATTATTTGCTGGTTCTTGAACTCACCTCCATCTCCACCTCCACTCTCTATGATTCTGCACTAGCTGTCCCACATTCCTGGAAAGCTCTACCTTCCCACCTCTCTCCTAGTTCCTCTGGCTTCCTTCATCACTCAGCTTCAATCCTACCTTCTGGAGGGTTCTGCCCTCATTTCACCAGACCGCTATTGTCTTCCTCCCTGAAATCACCTTCCTAGTACTCTCTTGTCTATTTATAATTATTCACACATTGTTTCTCTCATTAGAATATTGACACCTTGAAGGCACAGACTGGGTTTTCCCCCTTTTTTGTCTCCTCAGCAGTTAAACACAATGCCACCACATAATAAGCATGGAATAAATGCTGGATGCCTAAATGAACAAGTGAGTGAATAAACTAGTAGATAAATAATGGAATAGAAAGAATAAAAGTAAAGCTTTTGAGTAGGGCCTTACCTTGGCAAAATGCTTCACATCCAGTGTCTTGTTTGGTCCACACAGAAATGGCAAAGCAGCCTGTGCAAGTATTGTCACTCCTAATTTACAGAGAAGGAAACTGAGGATCCAAGGAGTGAATTCACTAGTTGGGAGTCATCCAACTCACCAGTGGAAAAGCTGGGTGTTGGATTAGCGAACTCCAAGTCCTGAAGATGGGACACTCTCAGCAGGCCATCCATGCTGCATTGTCCCTCACAAGACTGAGCCCTCTGCCTTGGAGAGGGTAATAGGTGCTCCATCTTCCTGATGAAGGAGGCAGAGGGACATCTGGTGTGATACATGTGGGGTCTTCTCCCCATTTTGGGGCCTCTGGATAGTGGCACTCAATTTACTCTTTCTTTGGAAATGGAAAGCAGTTCTTGGTGGTAAGAAGCCTCCTCCATAGGGAATGAGGGCTTGGAATAGAGGCATTGATCTGGGGCCTTTATAAGGTCATAGAACACTAAAGTTAGACCTAGACCAGGGATGGAGAATCTGTGACTTCCAGGCCACAGGTTCCCCACCCTCGATCTAGACCAATCCTTACCCTCCAAATCCTTCCCCTTTTACTAACTTCCTAATTTCCTAATTTCTGTTGATGGTACAACCCTACCCTAGACACTCAGCTCAAAACCTAAGTTGTTAGGTATCTAACCCCATGGGCCAGGGTGGTGGAGGCAGCCGTGGCAGTGGCAGCAGCAGCAGCAGCAGTGGCTGCTTCCAGAGCTCCAGGTCCACAAATGGTGGAGGAATCAAGCAGCTGATCAGAAAGAAATTCCAGGGATCTTTTTGCTGGCACTGAGGCAGGATTCTCTTGCTTTGCCCTGCTTGGATCTGGGTCACAGTCCTGGGTGGCAGTCCTGGGAGAAGCACTGGTGTGGCAGAGCTTGTGGCAGTGGTGGACAGGGAATCCTCCTCACAGTTCCAAGGCAGAAAAGAGTGCTTGTGGTCACTCACAGACCAGAGCATAGGCCAGGAAAGGAGGAAACACCTCTCCTTTGCTCATACCACTTTGGAAGGGCTGAAAATTTACAGGACCCTAGAAATATCTCTGAAAACAGCTGCCCCAAACCCCTGAAGCTCAGGACAGAGCAATCTCCAATCTGGAAGCAGAGTCCTACCTTGTGAAAGAGCTAAAAAGTCAAGTAATTGGCTGGGAAAATGAGCAAGCAGTGGAAAAAAAATCAGACTATAGAATCTTAATTTGGGGACAAGGAAAATCAAAACATACAACCAGAAGAAAACAACAAAGTCAAAGCTCCTACATCTAAAGCCTCCAAGAAAAAATATGAATTGGTTGCAGGCCATGGAAGAGCTCAAAAAGGATTTTGAAAATAAAGCAAGAGAAGTAGAAGAAAAATTGGGGAAGAGAAATGAGAGTGATGCAAGAAAATCATGAAAAATGAGTCAACAGCTTGCTAAAGGAGATCCCCAAAATACTGAAGAAAATAACACCTTAAAAATAGATTAACCCAAATGGCAAAAGAGGTCCAGAAGTTACTGACACCTTAGAATAACACAATCTCTTTCATTCATTCTTCATCAAACATTAAGTCAGCCTACTGCTCAGATGAAACACTTCTGTCTTTATACAGCTCACAAGCTTGGAGATGAAGGGGAATTTTGACCTTATCTAATACAACTTTTCACCAGGGAAGGAATTCCATCAATAGAATTGTTTCTAGGAGGTTATTAGTCTGCTTTAATATATCTTGTTGAAAGGGAACTCACTACCTAAGGTAGCCTATCCCACTGTAGGTTAGTTATAATTGTTTGAAAACGTGGTCTCATGAGCCAGAACTGACTTTCACTGGGCAATGTAACTGTCTGTCTTTCCCAGAAGTGAATGAGGCAAAGACTGCTGTAAACCTCCATATAGGGACAGAGGTAGTAGCAGTGGCAGCATTGGTCTTCTGCAGCCAGCTGCCTACCTCTCTGCCTTGCTCATGGCCATGAAAATGGTTCCCCAGTTCTTTGCTTCTTTGTGATGGTTCTTTCATGCTTTTAGGGGAATGAATATTGTCGATGGAACAGATAAGGCTATGACTTGGTGCCGTCTCAAAGAAGTACTACAATGAGAGCTTCTATCAGTTAGCTGATAGTGCAGTTCCAAGGAACAACCTGTGGGAAGCAGGCAGCTATGAATCAGAGAGGCAGCTAAGGTGCTGCCTTCCACAGGGACTTTGTTTGTAGACTATGCAACAATCAGAAGAAAACCTGTTGAAGCAGATGTTTTGTGGCAAATGCTTTCAGTCTACTCTCCCTATGGGCTGAAGTGGTATAAGGAAGAGTGTGCCCCCAGTTCAACAGGGGTGTGTTTGCCCTTCTTGCTATATATTCGCAGTAAATATCTCTTTATAAAAGTTCCCTCTCTTCTCTTCTCTTCTCTTCTCTTCTCTTCTCTTCTCTTCTCTTCTCTTCTCTTCTCTTCTCTTCTCTTCTCTTCTCTTCTGTCTCTGTCTCTGTCTCTGTCTCTCTCTGTCTCTCTGTCTCCCTCCCTCTCTCTCTCTCTTTCTCTCTCTCTCTGTCCCTCTCTTCTCTTCTCTCTGTCTCTGTCTCTGTCTCTCTCTGTCTCTCTCTCTTTCTCTCTCTCACACACACACACACATCCTTACAGTGAGCTCAAACATGCTTCTCTGCAATCCACTGCTCCTTGTTCTGTCCATGGGAGACCAAATTGAATGAGTTTGGTTCTTCTTCCTCAAAAAGACCTTGTTTACCTATGATCCAACAGAAAGAATGCTTCTCCTTAGAGTCAGAGGTTTTGAATACTGTCTCCAAAGCTTACTACCTGTGTGACCAACTTGGGTAAGTCATCTAAATTCTATGGCAGGGAGATGGCCTTTTTAAAACAGGAAGATCTGCTAATTGGTCCCATTCAGGAGGTGATTAGTAAGCAAGCAAACATTCTCAATGGAATAAAGACCAGATTTTCTAGCACAGACCCCCGGTTATATCAAGCAAATAAACTTGGAGAAGTGGCAGCTCTTCTTCCAACTCTGCCCCCACATCTCAGCTGCAACTTGATGGTTTCTGTAAGCAAAACTCATCTGTGGGATACCCTGGTACAAAGCTCTAAGTAGAAATTGTTATACTGTGCAAATGCAGTGGGGAGGGGTAAGGCCAGGGCAGTGGTACAAAGGATCCTTCAATCTGACCTTGGGCATGTGGACAGTCTGGAGGAAGGCAGAACTTGGGGGAGGAGTCCAGCTAATAACATCTTACAGGTGGTAATCTGGGGATACTTGTGCCACATAACAGCATGGGCTGGCTAGTAGGGTAGGCATATGACAGTAGTTGTGGCAGGAAGAAAGCATCTCCCCTCATATTGGTAGCCGAGGACAATGGTCCGGTTGCCCCACGCTAGTTACAGATCTTCTTGGTTAATATATACATTGGCAATAATAGGCATCTGTTGGTTTTAGACTGGACTGTTATTGGTAAGGCCTGTCTTAGAGAACTTGACCACATGTAGAGTCCACAGGGGCTATGAAGGTTAGTAAGGGCAGTACAGTGACATCAGGAGATCTTCAACTGAAGAGATTTCAGGTCCCCATCAAGCTGAAAAACTCTCCTGTGTCCATGGCTCAGTAGACACAGCAAAGTAAAATTCTCCTGGTCTGAACCAAGTCTTCAGAATGTCTGGTGCCAAGCCCCCTGATTCCTGAACCATATAAGTCACCTCCTGCTTTCCTCCACTTGGGGCTGTTTGGGCTCTATATTAGGAAGGCAGAATTTATGATTTCAAAGAGAATCTCATATGTGCCTAAAAGGTCCAGAACCGCAGGATATAAGGAATTCTCTAGGCAGAAGGCAGGAGAACTAAAGCATGTATTTACACTCCACAGTAACAATCCCACAAACCAGCGTCCCCATTTTGATATTTTCATCAAAAGCTTCCAGGCCCAATAAGTCCGCCTCACAAGGGTTACCAGGAGGCCACAGAGAAGCGAGATGGTATAAGACAAAATCGTATACATGCTTCCCCTCTACGGTAAGAAGATTACCCACTAGCCTCCAGTCAGCTCTGCTACCGGCAGCTCAGCTTCGGCTGTAGGCGTCTCTGGCTCCAACCGGAAAAGGAAAGGAGGATCTTCAAGCTGTCCTCTCCCCTCTTATAGAGTTTTTGACATCATCAAGCGCTGCCTGAACGACCAGGGCCGATTGGTTCTTGACTTGGCCCCTCCCCCAGCGTAGACCACGTTAACACACCTCCCCTCAGCCAGCGCCACGACTCATCACACAGGAAGCTCTGGTCCTGCCCCGGAAGAGCAAGCCCCAGCGTCCAGGGAAGCTCAACGAGGCGAGCTGAGTCATTCAAAGAAAACAAAGTCCATTCTGGCTACAGGCTCCTGAGTGGAACATAGCCTCTTCTGTGGCTAGCTCTCCTACCTCTGGCCCTTTAAGCAGTGTTCAGCAATTCTGACCATGAACATCATCTTCTCTCCAGAGACTGCCATTGTTTCTGGGTCATGTGGCTCTAAACCTGGATCCCTAGCCATCCTCCACCTCAACGTGGATCTTGGGATCCTTTTATTTATGACTAGAAGGGATCTTGGAAGTCATTTGGTGCAACTCACTCTTTTTATGGAAAGGGAAATCAAGAGTCAGAGAGGGAAATGGCTTGCCCAAGATCATACAACTAAGAAGTAGCAGATACATGATTCAATCCAGCATCCCTGTCTCCAAATCCAGTGTTCTTTCCACTCTACCACCCTTCTTCATGTCATGGTTCTACTGCTACCATCGCTAAGGCCTGTGCTGTGACCCTATGCCTGACCCCAATAAAGAACAGCTTCAGAAATCCCCCAGATCCTAAACAGTTTGCTGGCTAATATACCACACCACATACCCTCCCTTCCCTTGGGTAGCTCCACACAGTTCCTTTCTGGCTTCCCACCTCAATACAAAGGAATCATTGACCTTTTCTGTTAGTCTTTCTTCTGGGCCACCTTTGCCTGCTAATTTTACTGTTTTGCTTAAAAGGGTATTAGTCCCTTTTCAACTCCATAGCCTGATTGATCCTCATCTTTCTAGCTGGGGTTCATTGACTAGGATCTACTTCTCCTGCTATATGGTTGTTGCTACCCTGCCCTTAACTTCAACCGTCTACTTTCAGCTGAATGGCAGTGTGGTGTAGTAGTCTTGGAAACAGAAAAGCTGGCTTCAATTTCGACTCCAGTGCTCACTAGTCATATGACTGCGGGCAACACATTTTTCCTTATAGGATGGTAGAAGCTAGAAGGGACCATGAGGAAAACCACTTTCCTTACTTAATATAGGAGAAAGGTAAGGCTCAAGGAGGAGAAGGCTCTTCCCCATGTTCATGCAAGGTCTAGATAGGATGATGAATCTGGAAGGAGTCAACCTCAAAGGAGGAGAAGCTGTTCAGTGAGGTTGGCAGCAGGAGGGTTTAGGAGTGGCACTGGGGAGCATGGAATATCCAGTATTCCTCCTCCTAGTATATGATCTGCTGTGTGTGTATGGCAACAGCATGAAAGAACAGCCAGGGCTGGATTCCCATCTGTGAAATGGGAATGGAAACCATAGTTGTATTCTCTGTTTTAAAAAAGTTGCTGTGAGAAAAGTGCTTTGTAAGCTATAAAATGCCCTATGAATACGAGCAGTTGAAGCTGTTGTCACCCCTTCAGCTAGACCCTGAAGGGTGAGGAGAATGTAAACAGTCAGGAATGGCCAGGAGCAGTGCTTTGGTAAGCAAATAAGATTGACTGGAGAGGGCTTTTGGAAATCCCATGATGGGAACTGCTATGCAAAGATTTGACACTTTTATTCCTGTATCTACTGAGTGGAATGTGCCTTGGAGAAGACCAATAATTCTTCTCTTCCTGACAGGTATAAATATAGACTTGTCTTGTCTCATTAATTAATATTGGGGTTGTAATGAAGGTCTCAACGCCCCTCTAAATGTCCCTTCACTGCTATATGTGCCATTGTGTCAGGCACGACTGGCAATGAAGTAGTTATTTTCATGAGGGAGGGCAAGATAGAAAGATGCTAGGTTCATTCCAGACATTTAGGGGAATTAGATCACTAGGACAAATGGCCCCAATGCCACTGGCCAAGGGGGAAGGAATGGGGAATGAGAGTCTTGCATATGCACTGGAGATAGAGCAGGAGACAGTATGGCCTGATTATAAAGGAAAAAGACAGGGGTTAAGGGTGAGGAGAAGGGTAGAAATTGGCCAATGGAAAGGGATGAGGGTTGTAGCTATTCTAATCACACATTCCATTGAAAGGACTTACTGGGTGTCTACTGTGTGCTCAGCCATGTGCTAGGTGTTGTGCAAGAATACCTATGTGTAGGAGTGGAATGAACTAGGCAGTGGTGGTGGAAAGAGAGAGACAAAGACAGAGTCTGACAGAGAGATAGAGAGAGAGGATGATGTAGTGGGTAGAGTGCTGAACTTCAACTTGGGATCATGAAGACCTGAGTTTGAATTCTGCCTCTGACACTTACTAGTTGTGTGACCATGGGCAAGTCACATAGTCACTTTAAAAATTATTATTTATTTTAACATTCATTGAACATTTTTTTGAGTTCCTAATTCCCTCCCACTCTTAACTACCCATTGAGAAGGCAAGAAATATGATATAAATTGTGCATGTGAAATTATGCAAAACATATATACAAATTAGCCATGTTTTAAAGAAAAATAAGGAAAGTAAAAAACTATTCTTCAATCTGCATTCAGATTCCATCAGTTCTTTCTCTCAAGGTGGATAACATTTTTCATCACAAGTTCTTCAGAACTGTATTGGATCATTGTATTGCTAAGAATAGCTAAGCCATTCCAAGCTGATGATTGTACAATACTGCTGTTACTGTATACATTGTTCTATTGGTTCTGTTGCCTTCACTTTGCATCAGCTCATGTAAGTCTTTCCAGTTTTTTTCTGAAACTATCCTGCTCATCATTTCTTATAGCACAATGGCATTCCATCACACGCATATACTGAAACTTGTTAAGCCATTCCCCAGTTGATGGGCATCCCCTCCATGGCCAGTTCTTTGCCACCACAAAAAGAGCTGCTGTAAAGATTTTTGGACATATGGGTCCTTTTCCTTTTCCTTTGATCTCTTTGGGATACAGAGCTAGTAATGGTATTGCAGGGTCAAAGGATATGCACAGTTTTACAGCCTTTCATGCATAATTCTAAATTGTTCTTTGGAATGGCTGGACTAGTTTACCATTCCACCAACAGTGCATTAGTGTCCCAGTTGTTCCACATCCCCGCCAACATTTCTCATTTTCCTTTTCTGTTAGGTTAGCTAATCTGATAGGTCTGAGGGAGTACTCCGGAGTTATTTTAATCTGCATTTCTCTAATCAATATTGACATAGAGCATTTTTATATGACTATAGATAGCTTTGATTTCTCTTTTCTGAAAACTGCCTCTTCATATCCTTTGATCATTTATCAATTGGGGGAATGACTTATATTCTTTTAAATTTGACTCAGGTCTTTATATATTTGATAATGAGGCCTTTATCAGAGAAACTTGTTAAATTCCCCCCCGCCCCCAGTTTCTTGCTTTCTTTCTAATCTTGGATGTACTTGTTCTGTTTGTGCCAAACTTTTTAATTTAATGTAATAAAAATCTCATCTTGGTATATGGTGTCATTTTATTGCACTTTGCTTTATTGCATTTTGCAGATATTGTGATGTTGTTTTTACAGATTGGAAGTTTGCGGCACCCTTGCATTGGGCAAGTCTATTGGTGCCATTTTCCCAGTAGCATGTGCTCACGTTGTGTCTTCGTGTCACATTTTGGTAATTCTTGCAATATTTCACAACTTTTTTATCATTATTATTATACCCGTTATGGTGATCTGTGGTCTGTAATCTTTAATGTTACTATTATAATTCCTTTGGGAGGCCACAGATTGTGCCCATAGAAAATGGCAAACTTGATCATGTTGTATGTGTTCTGGCTGCTCCACCAGCCAACCATTTCCCATCTCTTTTCCTCTCCTTGGGTCTCCCTGTTCCCTGAGACACCATGTTGAAATCAGGCCAATTAATATCCCTACAACAGCCTCTAAGTATTCAAATGTAAGGAAGAGTTAATCAGTGCAACAGACTTCATTGATGTCTTACTTTAAGAAACTGTCATAGCCCCCCCCCCCCCACCTTCAGCAACCACCACCCTGACTGGTCAGCAGCCATCAACATCCAGGCAAGACCCTTCACTAGCAAAAAGATTTCGACTCACTGAAGGCTCAGATCATTAGTATTCTTTAGCAATTAAGTATTTTAAATTAAGGTATTACATTTTTAAAGACATAATACCATTACATACCTAATCAACTACAGTATAGTGTAAAGTTAACTTTTATATGCATCGGGAAACAAAAAAAAATCATGTAATTCACTTACTTGGGATATTCACTTTATTTCAGTGGTCTGGAACTGAGCTTCCAATATCTCTGAGGTATATCTTTAGTTCCTCAGTTTGTCTTAACAGGAAGATTCTCAAATATTTTTATGTTGTCTGTAGTTCTTTTAAATGGAATTTCTCTTTGTATTTCTCCTTGATAAACTTTGTTGGCAATATACAGAAATGTTGATGATTTATATGGGTTTATTTTATATCTTGCAACTTTGCTAAAGTTGTTAATTGTTTCAACTAGTTTTTTCATTGGTTCTCTAAGTATAACATCATATAATCTACAAAGAGTGACAGTTGTTTTCTTATTGCCTATTTTAATTTCTCCAATTTCTTTTTGTTCTCTTATTGCTACAGCTAGCATTTCTAGAATAATATCAAATAATAGTAGTGATAATGGGCATCCTTGCTTTACCCCGATCTTATTGGAAAGGCTTCTAGCTTATACCCATCACAGATAGTGCTTGCTGATGGTTTTAGATAGATAATAATGATCATTTTAAAGAAAGCTTCATTTAACCCTATGTTTTTAGTGTTTCTTTTAAAAATAGGAATGTGTTGTATTTTGTCAAAAGCTTTTTCTGCATCTGTTGAGATAATCATATGATTTCTGTTGGTTTTGTTATTGATATGGTCAATTATGCTTACAATTTTCCTACTATTGAACCAGCCCTGCATTCCTGGTATAAATCCCACGTGGTCATAGTGTATGATCTTTGTGATGTGTTGCTGCAACCTCCTTGCTAGTATTTTATTTAATAAGTTTGCATTAATATTCATTAGGGAAATTAATCTATACCTTTCTTTCTCTATTTTTATTCTTCCTGGTTTTGGTATCAGCACCATATTTGTGTCATAAAAGAAATTTGGTAGGACTCCTTCTCTGCCTATTTTTCCAAATAGTTTACATACTCTTAGAATTAATTATTGTTTAAATGTTGGTAGAATTCACCTGTGAACCCATCTGATCCTGGGAATTTTTTTCTTAGAGAGCTCATTTATGGCTTGTTCAATTTCTTTTTCTAAGATGGGGTTACTTAAGTATTCTAGTTCCTTTTCTGTTAATCTGGACAATTTACATTTTTGTAAATATTCATCCATGTCATATAGATTGTCAGATTTATTGGTATGTAATTGGACAAAAATAACTCCTAACGCTTGCTTAAATTTCATCTTCGTTGGTGGCATAGTCAACCTTTTCATTTTTCATACGTTTTACATTTTTCATTTTTTTGTGTTTTACAAATCAAGTTAATCAATGATTTAACCTATTTTATAATCAGCTCCTAATTTTATTTGATACTTCAATGATTTTTTGTTTTTACTTTGAGTTTTTATTAATCTCTCCTTTGATTTTCAGGATTTCCAATTTGGTGTTTAATTGAGGATTTATTTTTTCTCATTTTTAGAAATTGCATGCCAAATTAGTTGATCTTCAATTTCTGTACTTTCACATAGCCACTTTGAATCTCAGTTTCCTCATTTACGTCTACAAAACTGGAATCAAAATACTTGTGGTACCTGCCTCACAGGGTGTCATGAGAATCATGAGATCGTGTGTGTAAAGTACTGTGGGAAAGTTAGAGCACCATATAAATGTCAAGGGTTGTTCTTATCAACTTCCACTTCCCCTGGGATTCCTGGGTAACTGGGCTTGTTAATAACTCTGTTGCCTTTTGCCTGAATTAATTGGACAGCACCACAGTGCTGTCCTTGGTGCTGAACTTGCTCGGGGATGAGAATAGCAATGTGCACAATTCTGAAAACTCCTGTCGTCTTGGGGTCTTGTGGACTCTAACGGCTCACCTAGCTCTACTTGGACTAGCAGAGAAAATTCCACCCAATCTTAATGGAAGTATTTGTAAGTAAGCCCCTTTCAGAGAGGGCCCCTGATAAATATTGATGGAATTTTTCTTGACAGTTTCATGGAAGAATGATGGGTTAAATCTAACAAGGTAAAACTTAACAGCGATAAATGTTAAGATCTACACATAGATTAAAATGCAGCTTTATGTATGCAGCTTTAAAATGCATCTTACAAGTACAGGATGTGGGAAGACATGGCCAGGTAACAGCATTGGTACCAAAGATCTGGTGTCTTTAGTGGACTTGTCCTTGGTACATGGGGGTGTTTGATAAAGGGAAGCTTGGAGCTTCTGTTTTCTCATTTATAGAATGGAAACCTTAATAGCCTTTACTTCACAGGGCTCTTATGATATGATGGATTTAAAACACTTTGCAAGCATTGAGCTATGCTATACGTGCAGTTACTATCATTATGTATTGGTTGGTGGAATGTATTATATTATATTATATTATATTACTACAAAATTCAAACTTATACTCCATGGTCCATATCTCTGAACTTTTAAGCATTTATTAAGTTAAAATGCACTTTTAAGAAATATTTTAAGAGAATACATTAAAATCTTATTTCAATTGAAAAAATTTAAATTAGCCATAAAATTTCAATTTAAACTTTAAATTCTGATTCATGTAATAATTTCTGTTTCCCCACATATACATGCTTATTGTTAGATTTAGGCCCCATTACTGAAGAATGAAAACCTGGTTTTCTCACGTGCACTTGCTCTCTCTGTCTCTGTCTCTCTGTGTCTCTGTCTCTGTCTCTCTGTCTTTCTGTCTCTCACTCACACACACACACACACACACACACACACACACACACATATGTACACGTGCACACTCCCAATAGCTACTATGGTTCTAACACATCTAAATACCCAGGTAATTCATTTAGCTCCATCCAATAAGTCTTCAATCCAGGGTCCTGGCACTGGACTGGCACCTAGACTACTTTCCTTATGAGCTCATTGTACTCATAAGACAATTGGATTTGGCACAAACAGACCCTTACAGATCATTGGATCAAATCTCCTCATTTTACAGAAGGGGAAACTGAGGTCTAGAGATTTTGAGTGCCTGCCCCAAGGTCACATGGGCAGCCAGTGACAGAGCTGAGACTCAAGCCCAGGTTTTCAAATTGCCAAGCCAGCAATCCTTCCACTGCAGCACTCATTTCTCACATTGTATTGGTAGGTACCATTTGTATTGTTCCATCATATTCAGTTGTGTCTGACTCTTTGTGGCCCCATTTGGGGTTTTCTTGGTAAAGATACCAAAGTGCTTTGCCACTTACTTCTCCATCTCAGTTTACAGATGAGGAACTCAGGCAAACGGCATTAAGTGACTTGCCCAGGGTCACATAGCTAGGAAGTTTCTAAGGCCAGATTTGAACTCATGAAGAGGAGTCTTCCAGATTCCAGGTCTGGTGCTCCATCCAGTGTGCCACCTAGCTACCTGTAGGTAGCATTGGCAGGGGGCAGGGCCACATGGAGGTTGCTTCTTTATGATCTTACATTTCAGTGTGGGAAGTTGCCCAGGCTCAAGCATTGCCATGTCTGGCATTGCCTCAGCTGCTTTCTGACCCCCATCCCATGTTGGGTGGCCACTGAGGTCCACTCAGTGCAGTGATAGCCCTGGCACTCTTGAAATAACCTTCCCACCAGTACATCTCCAGAGGAATATTATCCCCTCTCCTTTCTAGTTCTCTTGGTACTGACTCCTTCCTTTGCTTCACAGAGTGGTGACTGAGTGTAGACACTGTAAGTGAGTGCCTACTGGAAGCTTACTTCCCAGGGATCCTGCCCACTCTGTAGGCTAGTCTCTCACTGTTATAACAGTTTGGCTAGCAGCTGTTGTAGAGGTGAAAGACCAACACAAGACCAACAACAAGAATGCTGCCAGCACATGTCCTTTGATCTGCTTTATTAAGGAAAATAACGTTAAGGGGTTAACAATCTTACTTTAATCCAACATATACATATAAACTCACTTAGTTCAGGGGAAGAAGCCAGCACTCTGAAATTCAGAGCAAATACAAACAAGTTACAAACATACATTATAAACAGACCAAATACAATTCATAGTTACCAAGAAACCATCAACATCTGAATTCAGCTGGGAGGCTCATAACAAAGGCTGGCCCAGAGTCATGCGCTACTCCTTCTGTGGCTCAGAGCCCCCAGCAAATAGCTTTGTCCTCTCTTTTTATATACTGTTTAGCCATCATCAAATGTCATATGAGGGACCAGAACTTAGGCTCCTACTATTGGCTCTGGTCTTAGCAACCCCCCTTAGGACCCTCAGGGCTTCATGCCCACATAGGCTTAGCACCTAGTAGATAGGGATTTGGGCCTGGGGTTTTGCACCTAGTAAGACTCAATCAAAGAGACAATTAATTTATCATTCTAAAACAGTAAAAAAGTCCCAACTTAATTTATATTACACTCATATCCTGGCTTATACTCTGAGGTTGGTTGGCTTCTTTACAAGGCCCATGTTTCTTTGTTTAAAAGGGCATCTTTCCCCACACGAGCTTGACTCATTTTGGTGTTTGGATGCTAATGCAATCAGGAAAGGGGCAGGAGTTAAGCCATGGGAAAGCATGAGCCAGTGACCTGTTTAATCCCAGGTTTAGAGGCCTGGTCTCACCCAAATTCACCACCACTGGGAGTAATCTTGGGGACAAGCAGAATTGGCCTCAGGGTTGTTTTCCACTGCTTGGGCCATCATCTGCCTTGGGAAGTTGTAAAGCAGCCTTAGGTCTTTTATCTCTCTCTGGACCATCTTGTTTCAGTGGGAAAGGATGCTCATGATGGGTATAGAGCATGGGCTGCCTTGTTCCTACGCCCTGACCTGTGCTTTTAGCTTGGTTGTATGAGGCCCTAGCTCCTCTTCCTTGTCCCAAGTGAGCAGTGTGGTATGGTGGGTAAAGTACTGGCCATGGTGTTAGAAGCCATCCTGTTTTCAGCTCTCTTTCTTCTCTTCACCTTCGTATCCTCATCTGTAAGATGGGGATAGTAATCCCTGTATCACATACGAGACAGCAATGGGGAAACCCTTTTCAAATTTCAAAGCCCTGGAAATAGGTGAGTTATGGTTATTGCTAGCTGGAGACATCCTGCGGGCCCCAACCCGGGGGTGTCTCATCCTATCCATTTTCAAGAGAAGTCATTATCTTTGATTTTTCTCACTTTCATATTCGTCGGAGCAGCTGGGGCTATTTTTCACTCCCCCCCAACCTGAGTGACTGGATCGGTCTATTGACACATCTCCAAATGGCACTCTCCCCCCTCCCCCTTTTCTTCCATCCCCACTTCACTCCCAGGCATTTGCCTTCCACAGGAATAATTAGATACAAATGCATGATTCCTAAAGCTAAAGCCATTGTAATCAAAGCTATGTTTTTTTTGTTTTTGGAAATCCCACCAGACTCATATGAAGCAGCCTAGTACAGGGAGAAAAGTAGTGGCTGTGGATTCAGAAGGCCTGGGTTCAAATCTCCTCTCCATCACTTACGAGCTATACAATTCTGAGGAAGCCATGTGATCTTTTGGGCCTCAGTTTTCTCATCAATAAAATGAGATAATAATGCTATTGCCCTTTCCCTCTTCACTGCCCCTCACAGGGCCTTCATGGCATCCTAAACATAGTATTTGAAGGTGCTTCAGAATCATCAAGCCCTCCAGACATAACATAGCTAACATTACACTATTTGCCAGAAAGTCCTGACTGAAGATAAACTAATCTGGCCCCTTCAGTTAATTTCCTCAATCATTTAGGAAGTTCCTACCACAAGAGAGGCACAGCGTTAGGACTGGGATACGAAGACAAAATGGCAGGCCCTGCCCTCCAGGAGTTTATATTCCACTAATCAGAGTTCATATTCTACTAGCCATCAGTGAATTGCATCCTGGGCCGTCTCCAGTTGTCCTGGTGAACATCAGGCCACCGGACCCAGAGGCTCTAGAGGAGACAGTGAGGCTGGTGACCTTGCACAGCCCTCCCTCAATGAAATCAAAGTCAACTGCCAGTCATGTCATCATCTCACTGATATCATGGTCCTTTTTGAGAACGAAGGACAAACACAACCATCACTGAACTAGCAGGCAGTGATTATATGTGCTCTGTCCCAAGTGCTAGGGCTACAAAGACAAAAAGAAAACAGTCCCTGCCCTCCAGGAGCTTATGTTCTACTGATCAGAGCTTTGTTGTTTTTAAGTTGTTTTTAAGTCATGTCTGATTATCCATGATCCCGTTGGGGGTTTTCTTGGTAAAGATACTGGAGTGGTTTGCCATTTCTTTCTCCAGCTCACTTTACAGATGAGGGAACTGAGGCACACAGGGATAAGTGACTTGCCCAGGATCACAAAGCTAGGAAGTATCTGGTTTGAACTCGTGAAGATGAGTCTTCCTGACTTGAGGCCAGTGCTCTGTGCATTTTGGCTCCCCCTAGCTGCCTCAAAGGTGAGAGCTTCCCTTTTACTTTTCCTAAGTATCTCGGAACTGATAAGCATTTACTAAGTGTCGACTCTTTCTCAGGTGCTGGGGCTACAAAGGTGAAAAGGTAACAGTTCCTATTTCTACTCATCAGGCTTGGATCCTCTCTCTGCCACCTCCTGGCGGCGTGACCGTGTTGGAAAAGGGAGATTCCTTTTCTGGGAATCCCTGGAAACAATGAGATCCCAGGTCCAGTCCCTTCCTTGAGTCTAAGCAGAGACTATATTCTGCTCATTATTAATCAAGCAGCAGGCATTTCCTGAGGACCTCCTATGTGCCAAGTGCCAGGCACATATAAAAAAGAAACAGTCCCGTCCATCGAGTAATTCACACTGTTCCGGGGTTCCTCACTTTATAATGAAGGTACCTGTAGCTCAGGGAAGCTAGATGACTTACCCAAAGCCTCAATCCTATGGAGCAGAGGCAGGATTCGAAGCCAGAGCTTTTGACTCCAAATCTGGCACTGTGTCCACTAAGCTGGGATCCATAACAGAGCTTGGCCTCCTGTCATTCCTTGTGAATCCAAGACGGTTCTTGGCCAACTTTCAGGAGCATCTGGGCCACTCCTGGTTATCAGGCTTTTTTTTCTTCATGGCTTTTGAAGTCACTACCCATTGTTATGTGCTGATGAAAGATGCCACCCCACCTCCAACTTGTTGGAGAGAGCCTGGCTGGAGAGGGAGGCAGAGATTGAAACCCTGGTACTTCCTACCAATCTTGAATATTGAGTGATTTCTCAGTGGTCCTCACAGATCATTCCTGGGGGCTCTGGGAGGGCCTTGTCCTGGGTGGTGCCTGAAGAGACCACATTCCTTCTGCAATACTGTCACTTTACAAAGTGCTTTCCTTGCTGTACTAGTCCAAGCACCTCATTTTTCAGATTTGGAAACTGAGGCATGGAGTCTTTAAATGACTTGCTTAAAGTAACACAAGTGGTGAGTAGGAGAGCCTAGACCCAATCTAAAGTCAGTTTGTATTAGAATAGTTATTTAGATTTATTCAAAGGGGCGTATTTGTTTGCTTTGTTCCCCTCCCCCCTTCTGTCTACTGCCCACTCCCTGGGTCTCTGTTTCTTCCTCTTTCAAGTGGGAAGAATCAACCCCACCTAGCCTGCACCCTGGGAATGCCTCTAAGAATTCTCTCCTTGTCTTCCTCCTCCCTCAGCCTTTTGCCATGAAGCCCAGAGCCTGGCTCTTGAAGGATACTTTCTCAGGGCAGGATTCATGGCTCCCTCCTGAAAGGTAATCACAGCAGCTGGAGAAATTGGTTTCATTTGAAATGAGAACTTGAATGAGAGGCCAGCAACCCCCACTGGCACGTCTTCTGTGCTCTTCTTGGGAAAGGGAAGGGAAGGGAAACCTTTCATAGAAATGGTGCTGTGAGCCGGGCTTGGGCCATTGAGGACCCGAGAAAGAGGAAGAACCAACACTGGTCTCCCCTGTCTGGGGCAGGCCCAGATTGCCTGACAGAGAGCACTAGAGACCATCTTGTCGCTGCAGTTTGGTCCACGGCTGCAGTCCATGAGGGAGACGTGCCACGGACACTCACACCAGTCCAGTTCCTAGTTTGTCACCTGTCACGATGGGAGAATGGGGGCTGGTTCATTTCCTCATTAGAGCCCTGGCACTGGTGAGCTGACATGCTTGGCTGTAATGCCGGCCAGCCCCAGCTGAGGACAGTGAAGTACTGAGTGATTTTAGCTGACGGGTGGGAGGTTGATAATAATAATGGCTGACATTTCTTCAGCCCTGTTGGGTTTGCAAAGCACTTTAGAGAGATTAATTCATCTGATCCTCACCACAAGCTCATGAAGAAACTGAGGCAGACAGAGCTTAGGTGACTGCTGAAGCTTTCACAGCTAGTCAGAGTCAGAGATGAATCCTGGCTCCTCTCGACGATCACCCAGAGAATGGCACCACAGTGCCCCTAGGTTCATAGCTACTTGGAGATGCTTTATTTATCTGGGAGTTGAACCCTCAAAGGAATGTGTGCTAGCAGAAAGGATATGGGCTGGGTGCCAGAAGCCCTGGATTCAAGATCTTCTGAAGAAGATTCTAAATGCATTTAGATCTTAAAAAATTTGCTGGCATGTGACTGTGGAAAGACTGAAAAGGCCCTGGGGACTCGAGTTGACTCTGAACTCAATTGGTCATCTGTTTGTTTTTAAAACTAAGGTGATCTTCTGCCCCCCCTCCCCCCAGAGCTATTGTTTCCAGAGCAGCAGGGGGTTGGTCCTGCAGTCCCAGCCCTGGTCAGACCTGAAGACCCAGGGCTTCTGATGCACTCCGTCCAAGGAGGAGACAGCGGGACTGTGGCTGGCTTCATCCTGGACCCCTCCTAGTGTAGCTTAAAGTCCTTCTAGGAGGTGCCTGTCATGCCTTGGGGATATCTGCTGGCCATTGACCAATTCTATGTTGTCTCCTTGATTTCCCAATCCGGACTCACCTCAGGCTTCCCCTCTCCCAGGACTGGCTCTGACCACAAGAGAAGCCTGGAGAGAGTGAAGGGCAGGCTGACTAGGTTCTGATCTGCCCTCCTGCCTCTAGCTGGTAACAGC
Organism: Trichosurus vulpecula; assembly: GCF_011100635.1. NCBI lineage: Eukaryota > Metazoa > Chordata > Mammalia > Diprotodontia > Phalangeridae > Trichosurus > Trichosurus vulpecula. The sequence continues at coordinate 307,850,251 of NC_050577.1, read as the reverse complement.
CCCGTTACTGCTGGTCTAGCTCACACTGGCTGACGTGCTGCCCGGCAGCCACACAAATCTCATCCCGGTTCCTGGGCAGCCACATCCACAAGGGAGCTCCTGATTTTGAATCTCTTGCAGAACAGGTTGAAATAGGCAGGAGGGGATTCTATTGAAGTGCATTGTCTCACAGAAGATGCCCCCCATGTGTGGGGGCTGCACACAAAGAATCGAGGCCAAGAAATGAGGCCAAACACCAGTCTTTCATCAGAAGGAGTGGAGGAGTGGACAGAAAAGAGGCTTGGAAACTGGGAGATCCGGCACCTGATTTGGGCCCCAGTGCAGACTTTTATGTGCTAAGCTCCTTCTGTTGGCCTCAGCTCCCTTCTCTTATGAAGCAGGAGTGGCTGACTAGATGGTCTGGAGGGTCTGACAGCCATTGACACCCCAGAACTCCGGCTCACACATCTCACATTTTGGGGTCAGTTCAATTCAGGTATATGTCTGGCACTGAGCTCTGAGTATGCAGAGATAAAGATGAGACACTCCCCGGCCTCGACAAATACGCAGGAATGAAGGCAAAGGAGTTTGAGCAGGAGGAGAGGGGAACACAGGCATCTGAAGCCACAGAAACCTGCCAGAAGGAGAAAGTATCCTGGGACTGAGGCATTCAGTAAACATTCCTCCATGCTATTCCCCACTTCCCATCCCAGCTGAAGCAATGCTCTCCTGAGGTCTGTGCAAGGGGCCCATCGGGGGGGGGGGGCCCCTGAGGCTGCCCCTGGCCAGCCCTGGGCAGAAGGGAAGAGCCAAGCAGGAGGTTTGCCTGGGTGTGTTTTTATAACTCATTGGAGTGTTACTAAATCTCTCTGGATGCACACTGTCTGTTGTTTTCTCTCTCCTTGAAGGATCTGCTGACTGAGTTGGGCCTGAGGGCACCTGGGAGTTGGTATGAGCTCCACACATCATCGGGAGGGGTAGCATCCTGTGAGTTGTGGTGACAAAACAAAATGGTGTTGGTTATTTTATTTGCAAAGAACGTTTGCATACAGCATCGATCACAGAATCTTTCCTTCCTGTTTTATGTTTATAATTAATGGGCAATAATATTTTCTCCCAAAGAAAATCATAACTCGATGATATTAAAGCTATGACATAAATGGATTTTTAAAATCCCATGTTATTCTGTCCCTCTTTCTGGCAGGGTGGTACAGTGGATAGGGCCCTGGCCTGGGAGTCTGAGGCGCTCTGTGCAAATTCTGGCCCTGGATTCCTGGGGCATTTTAGAAGGGAATTTCTTAAGCACCAGATATGTACCAGGCACTAGGCATGTAAAGACCAAAATCAAAAAAAGTTCTTCCTCTGAAGGAGCTCACATTCTTAGTCAGGGTGGCAAATTAACCATGATGACAGATGAGGAAATATGGCATATACATGTCTATGTGCATGAGTGTGCATATTAAACAAAAAGTGACTTCAGAGGGGGAAGGGCTAACAAATGGGGGGATCAGGAAAGACCTCCTGAAGGCAATGGTATCTGAGCTAAGCCTTGTTGGGAGCAATGGTTCTTGGGGTGGTAGTGAGGCTGCAGAGTGTTCCAGGCCAAAAGCCCTGAGGTGGGAGATGGGAGGTCTGAATCCACCAGAAAAACCGTGAACTGGGGGGCCAGAGAAAAGAGGTCCCTTCAGCCTCTCCCTGATGTAAGACTGAAGGGAAAATGGCTTGTCACCCCTCCCTATGTGTTCTTTTCTGGTGTCTCAGTCTGTGCTCAGCAGCTCCTCTCTTCAGCTGTGGAATTCCTCTCCGTTCTTCAGGATCCCATTCAAACGCCACCCCCTTCAGGAAGCCCTTCCCGATGCCCCATGTTCAGTATTGCTGGGGAAGTCATGGGGTTCAGAAGGGTGAAGCCTTTCTTGATGTCCTGTGTTTAATACTGCCAGGCAGGTCAGGGAGGTTCAGAGGGAAGAAGTTTTTTGTCCTCTGTCTGCTGCTGAAGGGTTTCTCTCTCGCCCCCCCCCCCCCCCGTGATGCTAGGAAGACCTCACAGTTCTTAGGGGTTTAAGGTTTACGAGTTGGTATCTTCACAACCATCCTGGGCAGGGTTGGCGGTGGGTGGGAGCCCCAAACATTTGCCTCCATGTTTCACTGATGGGGAAGCCAAGCCTCACTGGGAGTGTTCTCAGCCAGCAGCTCCTGATCACCATCCTAATTTTATTAAAATATTGCAGGCTCCTCCATGAGACCCACCCTGCTTTCCCCCCAGCTTCCAGGGCCTCCTTGCCCACCATCACTTACCTTTTCCTTATTGTATGTCTCTTTTGTGTGTGTTGATCTGTGTACACATTATTTTCACCAATAGAATACAAGCAGCTCGCGAGGAGGGACTGTTTCATTTTTGTCCTTGTATCTCCAGTGCTTGGTGCATAGTAGGCTCTTAATAAGGGTTTACTGATTGTTAGACAGTTTAGGTATTTACAGCCTGGGGTGAGTACAAGTAATATAGGAATGATTCAAGAAGCATTTATTAAGCAATTAACTGTATGCCAGGCTCGAGGGTAGTCTATAGGGATATAAAATCAAAAGGAAAATAGTTCAGAATCCAAGAAGCTTGCAATCTATTGGAGGGGGGTGGTTAAGAGAGACATTAGGACAGTAGGACAGGCTTCCTTTGGGAAACTGACTGGGCAGAACTGAGAAGCTGAGCTAACTGATTTACTGTGGAGAATGAGGGAGTGGGGAAGAGTTGGAGGACTCTGTTAATTGAGAAAATAAAAGGAGAGCTTGGGGAACAAAGTTCCCTTTGTTTATCTTTTTTACTTGATAGCACTCTCAGTGCCCATGCCCAATAATGGTCTGAGGAATCTAAAAGTGGGAGCCTTTGGGGGGGAACAGACTTGTCAATATTTATGATTAGAGGCAGAGAGTCTCTGTAATTGGGAACCAACATCGGCTTTAGGTCAATGGCTCAATGGATAATTGCAAGTGTAGGTTAAAATCTGCCTTGGTTCTGCTTAAGTGAGGAGGGCTAGAGCAATGCCATCAATGTGGGGCTTGGGCTTGTCAGTGTGCCAAAGTCCTGCTGTCAGAATTAGCAGGCAAACAAGTTGCTGGATGTGTCGGTAAACAAAATGGGCTCTTAGCACTCAGTTCAACCAAGTGCCCTTGAAAGGTTTGGCCTTTGTTTCCTTGATTAGATTTGGCAGTCCTTGGTGCCTCCTTGCCTCAGGGGAGGGCCTAGTTTACACATGAATTTGAGTGACATGTTTGGGACATCAGAGGCTTTTAGACCACGTGGGTTTAAGTTGCCTCTTTGTGATGATTCTTGGTCACATGGGTGAGTCGCATGTATAACTCACCCTTGATGCTGAAAAAGATATAAAACCAGGGGTTGGCTTTCTCTTTTTTGGACCTCTTGCCCACAGCCATGGTGGCACGTGTGACTCTGGGCCAGCCCTTGTTATGAGCTCCCGGAATGAACCTAGATGTTGGTAACTATGAACTATATTTGCTCTGTCTGTCGATGTTTGTAATTTGTTTGTATTTGTTCCAAAGTTCAGGGTGCTGGTTTTTTCCCCTGAACTAGGTCAATGGTATTTGTATGCTGAATTAAAGTAAGCTTGTCAACCCCTTAATGTTGCTTTCCTTGGTAAAGCAGATCAAAAGAACCTGGACTTTGGCAGCGTTCTTGTTGTTGGGCTTGTGTTGGTCTTTCACTGTCAAACAGCTGCTAGCCAGATTGTTAAAACACCAGAAAACAGAGCTAAGGGATGAAGGTTGCAACTAGACCAGCACGCTTCTTTCCAGCCCTCATCTTCAGTAAGCCAATCTGAGTAAGACTGACCTATTCTTTTCTGATGCTCTGTCCTTTCCTGACTTCTGGGTTGGGTTGCTGTTAGTCACTTGATCCTGGGCAAGTCACTTAACTGCTTTCTGCCTTGGTTTCTTCATCTGTAAAGTGGGGGTAATAGCATCTACCTCCCAGGATTATTGTGAGACTCAAATGAGACGATATTTGTAAAGTGCTTAGCATAGCTAAGCGCATAGTAGGTGCTTAATTAATGTTTGTTTCCTTCCCTTCTCCTTCCCCTGTTATCTCCTGGTTCTGCTCTTCCCTCCCAGACTACTCCTTTCTGTCTAATCCTTTTCCCCCACCTCCTAAGTGTGTGCCCCTTAAGCCTCTGTCTTCATCCCTACCTTTTACACTTTCTCCCTTGGTAAACTCATTGACTTCTTTAGAGTTCTATATGTTCAAGTTTCTCAAGTCTATATATCTTTCCTTTGAACTCCAGGCTTATATTTCTTTTTTTTAAAAAAATATTTTTATTATTTAATATTTTTAATTTTTAACATTGATTTCAACAAGATTTTGGGTTACAAATTTTCTCCCCATTTCTACTCTGCCCTCCCACTCCAAAATGGCAAATATTCTGATTGCTCCTTTCCCCCATCTGCCCTCCCTTCTGTCACCTCACTCCTCCCCCCTCATCTCCTTTTCCCTTACTTTCTTGTAGGGCAAGATAGATTTCTATACCCCATTGTATATATTATTTCCCAGTTGCATGTAAAAACAATTTTTTGAGCGTTTGTTTTTAGAAATTTGAGTTCCAAATTCTCTGCCTTCTTCCCTCCCCACCCACCCTCCTTGAGAAGGCAAGCAATTCAACATCAGCCACACATGTATCATTATGCAAAACACTTCCATAATAGTCATGTTGTGAAAGACTGACTATATTTCCCTCCACCCTATCCTGTCCCCCTTTATTGAATTTTCTCCCTCGACCTGTCCCTTTTCAAAAGTGTTTGCTTTTGATTACCTCCTCCCCCATCTGCCCTCCCTTTTATCATCCCGCTTTCTTATCCCCTCCCCCCCTACTTTCCTGTAGGGTAAGATACCCAATTGAGTGTGTATGTTATTCCCTCCTCAGGTCAAATCCAATGAGATCAAGATTCCTTCATTCCCCCTCACCTGCCCCCTCTTCCCTCCCAAAAGAACTGCTTTTTCTTGCCACTTTTATGTGAGATAATTTACCCCATTCTGTATATCCCTTTCTCCTTCTCCTAATATATTCCTCTCTCTCTCCTTAATTTAATTTTTTTTAGATATCATCCCTTTATATTCAACTCACCCTGTGCCCTCTGTCTATATATATTCCCTTCAACTACACTAATACTGACAAAGGTCTCATGGGTTACAAATATCATGTTTCCATGTAGGAATGTAAACAAAATGGTTCAAGTTTAATAAGTGCCTTATGATTTCTCTTTCTTGTTTTCCTTTTCATGCTTCTCTTGGTTCTTGTATTTGAAAGTCAAATTTTCTATTCAGCACTTGTCTTTTCATTGAGGAAGCTTGAAAATCCTCTATTTTATTGAAAATCCATATTTTGCCTTGGAGCATGGTACTCAGTTTTGCTGGGTAGGTGATTCTTGGTTTTAATCCTAGCTCCTTTGACCTCCAGAATATCATATTCCAAGCCTTTCCATCCCTTAATGTAGAAGCTGCTAGATCTTGTATTATCCTGATTGTGTTTCCACAATACTCAAATTGTTTCTTTCTGGATACTTGCAATATTTTCTCCTTGACCTGGGAACTCTGGAATTTTGCGATAATATTTCTAGGAGTTTTCTTTTTGGGATCTTTTTCAAGAGGCAATTGGTGTATCCTTTCAATTTCTATTTTGCCCTCTGGTTCTAGAATATCAGGGCAGTTTTCCTTGATAATTTCTTGAAAGATGATGTCTAAGCTCTTTTTTTGATAATGGATTTCAGGTAGTCCAATAATTTTTAAATTATCTCTCCTAGATCTATTCCCCAGGTTAGTGGATGAGATATTTCTCATTGTCTTCCATTTTTCATTCTTTTGGTTCTGTTTTATAATTTTTTGATTTCTTAATCACTGGCTTCCACTTCCTCCATTCTAACTTTTAAGGTAGTATTTTCTTCAGTGGTCTTTTGGACATCCTTTTCCATTTGGCTAATTCTGCCTTTTAAGGCATTCTTCTCCTCATTGCCTTTTTGGATCTCTTTTGACTTTTGGGTTAGTCTATTTTTTTAAGGTGTTATTTTCTTCAGTATTTTTTGGATCTCTTTTAGCAAGTCGTTGACTTGTTTTTCATGATGTTCTTGCATCACTCTCATTTCTCTTCCCAGCTTTTCCTCTACTTCTTTTACTTGCTTTTCCAAATCCTTTTTGAGCTCTTCCATGGCCTGAGACCAATTCATATTTTTCTTGGTGGCTTTTGATGTAGGATCTTTGACTTTGTTCACTTCTTGTGGCTGTATGTTTTGATCTTCTTTGTCACAAAAAAGATTCTATAGTCTGAGTCTGAGTTCTTTTTTGCTGCCTGTTCATCTTCCCAGTCAACTCCTTGACCCTTGAGCTTTTTGTCTCCACTTTTAGAGTGGAGAGTACTTTGTCCCAAGCCTTAGGGGCCTTGAGCTGCTGTTTTTACAGCTACTTCTACTCCACAGTCACTGCAAGCTCTGCTACACCAGTGCTCCTCCTTCCCCCAAGAACTGCCAACTGGGACTGTGACCCAGATCCAGGCAGGGCAAAGCAAGAGAACCCTGCCTCTTTGCAAGCAAAGCACTTCCTGCACTCCTGCTCTGATAGCCACTTGATTCCTCCCACTCAGTAGGCCTGGGGCCTGAAGCAGCCACTGCTGGAGTTCTAGAAGCAACTGCAGGAGCTTCCTGCTGCTGCTGCTCCGCCACCTTCACTGCCCACTTGGGCTGGGGCTTACACCTCTTTCACCCAGATCCTGCAGTTTTCCTGCTGACCTGTTCTGTTGTCTTTGGTGTTTGTGGGTTGAGAAGTCTGGTAACTGCTACAGCTCAGTGATTCATGGCCCTGAGGCCTGCTCTACCTGAATCCCAGTCTGTTCTGTTCTGGCAAGCCTATGTACAGGATCAGTGGGAAATAATAAACAGAGAGAAGACTCTGGAATTAAGGGAGAGGGAGAAAGTCTTCCTGTTATAGGCAAGATTTTTTCTGGAACTTGAAAGAGGCAAGGGAAGCCCAGAGGCAGAGATGAAGAGGAAGAGCATTCCAGGGATGGGGGATCAGGCAGTGAAAATGCCTGGGGTCGAGAGATAGAGAATCCTGTTTGAGGAACTGCCAGGAGGCTGGATCTCAGAGTATGTGAAAGGAGGGCCTAAGGTATAAAAAGACTGGCAAGGTGAGAAGCAGGCAGATGATGAAGGCTTTGGCACCAAACAGCAAACTTACTATTTGATGCTGAAGGTGCTAGCAAGACACTCAAGAGACATGGTCAGACCTGCATTTCAGGAAGATCATTTGGACAGCTTAATGGAATATGGATGGCAGTGGGGAGAGACTTATGGCAAGAAGACCCAGCAGCAGCCATTCCCCCAGGTAGGACATGGTGAGAGCCTCTGGGGGTGGGTGAGATAACATTATTTGTAATATTTTGCATTTTCTTTAGCACGAAATTGTTTCCTTGGAAGTTTTCACAGAGACTGAAGACTTTTTTATGCACATCAATGGAGATTTAGTTATATGCTATACTGTTGTTCAGTTGAGTGACTCTTTGTGACCCCAAGGAACATACTGTCCATGCGATTTTCTTGGCAAGGATACTAGAATGATTTGCCATTTCCTTCTCCAGTGGATTAAAGCAAATAGATGTTAAATGACTTACCCAGGGTCACACAGCTACTAAGTGTCTGAGGCCAGATTTGAACTTAGGAGGATGAGTCTTCCTGACTCCAGGCCTGGTGCTCCATCCACTGAACAAACGACCTAGCTGCCCCTATACTCAGAACTGTACTCTGAATCACAGATGGCTCTGAGGCTCAAGATGAGATGGATTTTGAATCTATCTCTTCAGAAGCCTCCAAATCTTTAAGAGGCTGATTCTTTCCAAACACTCTATTTTCTCTCTATTGTAAGAGCCTTCGAAACGACCTTCCTGTCCCACCGATCTGTCTTTCATACAGCTGCCAAAGAAGTTTTCCTTAGATTGTTTCCTGAAACTCTAGAGGAAGCTGCAATGTGATTCCCTCCTCTTCTGGGGCCATGTGGCTCAGAGACTCTACTATCCACCCTTGCTATCACTGCTCGGGTAACATGGGCGGGAAAATATGTAACACCAATGTCCCACTGCCCCTGGCTCTCCAAAGCCATGTTTGCTAGTCATCCTGGGGCTGAGCTGGGTGCCTGTGCTTTACCCGGTGACCCCAGTTCACTCTGAGTTCTGCTGTGCTTCATCACCTTCCAAGACAGGTCTCTCTTTCCGATCATAATTCTCCATTCTGCATTGTAGACACCCACTCCATAGGATTTAAAAGGAGAGGCCAAAGCCTGTGTCTCTCCCTTTCTTTCCATGCCCTTCTCCATCTCTCCATTGAAGGTGTGGGAAGGGCTCCCTCAGTTCCTCCCAGGTACATACACATGATAGTGAGAATATCGGCTTCTTTGGGGGAGCCTGAGCCCCAACCTCAAGTCCCTGGATATCTCTTCTGATTTGAGGTTCTTTCCCTGAACTCTGGGTGACAGAACAGTGATTACCAGATGAGCGTACCTAGCCTTGGGGGCAACACTATGAGTTCAAGAAGTCAGGAGTCATTGAATTGGGCTCTGTTGCCAAGAGGGAGCTGCTCACTGCAACGGCCCCTTCTCAGAGGAGAAGACAATGACCACTGGTAGGAAGATGAACCCTATGTGACTGTTTAGTCCTTGAGCTACTGCATAGGCAGTACAGGTTGGAGGAGAATGTAGAATATTCATTTAGCAGTCCCAGATATATGTCTTTGTCTTGGGGGTGTGTGTATACATATGTCACAGATATTGTTTCTCTAATAAATATCTGCATCAAACTAGCCCAGTGCTTGGCATATGGTAGATGCTTAATAAATGCTTGTTGACTGACTGATAAATCATTAATGTTTCATTTCTTTTATTGTGGAAGAAACAAATAGCTGGCTTGCATCCAGCATTTTGGGTTTCTCTATGATTTCTCCTGACCCCACCAGGACAGTGTCGATACCCCTTGGCTGGGCCACAGCCACCTCTTTGCCCCAGGAGCAGCCTACCTGTTGTGTTAGTCAAATATTTGGGGTGATATCCCTTACTCTGGGGCCTTATTTCTTAGGCATCTCAGCCTGCCTCTCCTCCTCTCCTCCTTCCTCCTGTGCCTTCATGATACTGATTTTCATTCATTTGATTCATTGCCAAACAACAACAATGTAGAATATTGATATTAAAAGGTGGGCATTTATTTTAGGAGGAGTTTGGGTTTCATATTTGTTGAGAAACTAGAGACCATTCAGTGGGAATGCCCTCTTCTTCCCAACTGCCCCTCAAAAGCTTTTTATCTAATCCCTCCTGCTGCCCTCCTTTAGTGTCTGATGAAGGCCATGCCTTTCTCCTCCCCTCTACTCCCTAGCCTGTCCTCTCACTTCCTCTGGCACCTATGCCATTATCATCCTCCTCTCTCAGCTCTTTTCTTCATCCTTATTCTCTCTTGCCCACAACACACCCAGGTACCCTCAGCCATTAAAACAAATCTCTCTAACTCTAACCCTCAAACTATTGAGATTAGTTGAAGGGACAGGGAATATCTTGCTGGGAGATCAGAAGGGGCAAAGAGAACACAATGGTTTTCCTCGGGGTTTAAAGGGCTGGGAAGGAGGGATCAGACTTAATGGCACCAGGAGCAGTGAAGTTTCATGGGAGAATTAAGCTTTACATAGGCCAATATTCCCAATGTTGAGAGCTAGCCCAAAGGAGGATGGACCACCTTGGGAGGTGGTAAGCTCCCCGTCACTGGAGGGACTTCTTCAAGCCCAGGTGGAATGCCCACTGGTTGACATTGTCAAAGGGATCCTTGGTCAGTTGTGGGCTATGCTAGGTGACTCCAGAGGTTCCCTCTAGAGCAGAGATGCTGTGGTTCTGGGAATTGACCTGAATGATCAATACCCTGATTAGACATAGGCACTTGTGTAAAGTACAGGGCCTGGCGCTCAATAGTAATTGTTTGATGGATTGAATATTGGCTAAATATGGCACCTCAGTTTGAAATACAGTCCTGCAGAGTTCAGCCATGGCAATCAAGCTGTCAAGGCTGCCGGTGCTCTCAAGGTCTTGGCCTTTTGACTGCCTTATGTTTAAGCTGGGCAACAGGAGAAGATGGGCAATGCCCCTCCACACTGGGGCTCTGGCTCTGTGTACTCTCTGAGGCTTCTCCTCTTACTTGGGTTACTTTGATTCCACCTCTCTCTCCCCTTGCCCCCCTCCCCACATCTCTCTCTCTTCCTGCCCCCTCTCTTCTGTGTCTCCCTCTGTTTCTCTGTACGAGGTGGTAACAGGCGTTGGGCAGGCATCACAGAAATCTTCTTGTAGGAGGGGCACCTGAGCTGGGCTTTGGAGGGGTCCCTTGTAAGGATTCTTCGAGGTAGAAGTGATGAGGGAGGGGTGAGGCTCCCAGGCTCAAATGAGAGCCTGTGCAAAGACACAGCAGTGCTCCAGGTGAGGGATGGGCTGCGGGACCTCATAGGTCCCTCCTGGTTCTGAGAGTCTTTGAGGTTTGGGACACTCAGGGCTCAGGAAAAGACCACCCTAGGGACTTGTAGAAAGGAGAGCTGGGTTAAATCCCTATTCTCCCAGTAAGAGCTCTGTGCCCTGGGCCATCATTTCAATCACCAATTTTCACATCTGCAAAAGTGAGATCAGCCAGGTGCAGATTTTGTAAACATTCACAAAGGCAGCCTTGCTGCCCTCAGCTCAGGGAGTTGCCCTTTCTCACACCCGACCAGAGACCTTTATCTGGATCTCCCCTGTGCCCTGGGCACATTCTACTCTGTGTCATATGCACTTGTGTTTGGGGGACTGCGTTCTTGTCTGCCTTTCTCTCCCCATCACCTATCGAAGAGCCTCATGCTCAGGAGATGCTTCAATGCAGAGTTTGTTGAGTAAAAGTCAACTTAGGAGGGTTTGTTAGTCACTTGTTCAGAGCTGCATACACGTAGGGGGTGCCCCAGGCTGCCCCCAGACGATGTGAGCTGAGCCACCAGTCCTGTCCAGCCCCATCCAGCCCCATCACTGATGACTGGAGGAGACACAGAGTGGTAAACACGCCTCTCCTTTTATCTAATTTTTACTTTTTAAAAAAGCTTAAGCGACCCTAATTCTCCCCTTTATATTTTGCCATTTGTTTTCCAAGAAAATGATTAGACATTTGTGGGGTATTAATGGTCGATTAATAAGAAAAGGCTGAAGGCAGGGAATGGTTTGTGAAGGAACATGCATTTCCATTAAAACAAATGACCTGGATTTTCTATTAGAATGACCTGCTCTTAATGGACACTTGGTCACAGCCCTCTCTGCACAGCCACTACCAGTTCCTCAGGTCATTAGGCTCAGGCTGTACCAAGGCCCACTCAGAAGAAAGATTGTTGGAAAATCTAGGGTGACTGGAAGTCAGGAAACACTTTGTTACTATTAAAAGTGCCCATATCTAGGAAGGACTCAGGGTCCAGAGAGGTCGCCTTCACTGGAGATCAACAACTAATAAATTATGATTAAATCAGGGATATAATTACATAATAAATAACATTTGAAAGTTTACAAAATGATTTACACACATCTTATTTAATCCCCCTAACAACATGAGGAGGGAGGTTCTTTTATTACCCCCATTTTGTGGATGACGAAACAGAACATGGGATCACTTTCTTGACTGACTCAGAGTCACACTGCAAGTAAGGGTCCAAGGCAGAGTGCAAATGTAGGTTTTCCTGACTCCAGGTCCAGTCTTCTATCCATTGCACCCCATAGCTGCTAGTGTCTGAGGCTGATGCCCTGGCTTTATCACCTCTCAGTTCTGAGCTCTGTAAGCTGGCATTTCCTATGATCTTTCCCTTAAAAACTGCCAAAGCATTTTGGAAGAACCCAACCTTTGTTTCTGGGTGAGCTGTGAGGAGAAAATGAGGTGTTCGGGCTGGGCCAAGCATGGACTGGTGCTGGTACTAGGGATGCAGATCAAAGCATCACTGAGCTGCAGGGGGGCTCATGCCTCTACCACATACTCAAGGACTCATCAGCCAGCCTTTGGCAGAGGTGCCCAAACTATACCTTGGTGCCCCCAAGCCTATGGGCACTAGTCAGAAAAGGTGGAGAGAGCAAGAAAACACCTGGGGCTAGAGAGCCAGGCAGGTCACTTCTTCTGGCCATGCTCAGTCTCTTACCAAGGGTGGGTTCTTGGCAGCCTGGGGAATCTTTCACACATTCTATAAATGAGACTAGGGGTAGAGAGGAAAGCATGTTGGCTGGGACTTGGTCAGGGCCCCAGCTTCAGCACAGTGCATGGCCTTCTTCTCTCTAGACCTTAGTCTTCTTCCTTAGAAAATGAAGGGATTTGACTCATGCTCTCAAAGGTACTTTCAGGCTCTCAGGGCCCATGACTCTACGATTTAAGAGCTCCAAATGGGCTCGAGTGGTGAGGGAAGGCCTCCTGGAGGAGGTGAACCTTTGCTTATAGGTCTGGAGGGGAGCTTACATTCAAAGAGAAGGTTTGATGGCAGCTTGGCACTCTAACCTCATCCCTGGAGGCAGAACCATCCTCAAACCACCATTAATTAAGAATTAAGTGTATTAAAAGTCTACAATGTGCAGTGAGTGCACTGTTCTGGCCATTGACAAAGCATAAGACAGTCAACTTCCTTCAATTTATAGTCCTATAGACTCTGTGGGGAGGGTGGGGATGGTGGGATAAGACATAATTAAAGTATGATTAGTACAGCCAAGGAGTCTGTTGTGCTAGGAAATCAGGAGAAGGTGACATTGCTTCCAGTTAGTGTGAATAGGAAGGCTTCATGGGGGAGATGGCATTTGAGGTGGACCTTGAAGGACTGTTAATTTATTAAGAGGAAGAGATGAGGGTGGGTAGGGAAAAAAGAAGGCATTTTTGGCACTTAGACCATGGGATCTTAGGAGATCAGAACTGGATGGGATCTGAACATAGAACATGAAATGCCAGGGCTAAGAGAGACTGGAGAATAAAGAATGTTAGAGCTGGAAGGAGCCTCAGAGCAGATTTAGAACAAGGTGAGTCAGAGCTGGGAGCAACACCAGGCATGTCCAAGCTCTAAGAGGCCTTGGGACAGAGTAAGACAGGGAGGGGACCACCGGATATAAAGAAGGGGAGAGGCCTGGGGGAAGAGACGAGAAAGGGCAGACACCCCTCCAAAGCCAGGCCTCTTTCTGACCTCCAAGGTTGCAAGAAGTGGGTGGCTTCACTTTAGGACCCCTCCCTGCTTCTCAATACCCCTGCATGGAGGGCTTTGGCCTTCTGGCTGATGTGCTTGGGAGGTAGTTGCAGGTGCCTCATGGAGAGGTACCTTTTGTGTTGGCCATTACCAGGCAAAGAAGGCTTCCTTTTTTCCCCTGTTGAGTGCATTTCAATTAGGCTTGGATCCAAAAGCACATTCCGACAGCCCTTCTCCCCAATAAATAATGTTTCCAAACATTTCCCAGCCAATGGACTAAGATAATAGAGCTGTGTGAAGATTTCTCTTTTAATAGGGATTCTCAGAGCCTCTGCAGCCCCCTCATCCCCTACCCAGAAGACCATATGCATTCTCTAGTACTGACTCTAAGTTCACATTTCCACTGGTATTCTAGTACTTGCTAAAATTCAGGAGGAATCAGCTTAAGGCCATTGGCTCATATTAAAGTGGCCAAAGCGCATAAGAAATGTCACTGGCAAACATGGAGGTCATTTGGCTGGGAGACTACCTCACAGTTACTCAGACACCTCCTGACATTGAGCTGAAATCTCTTTCACTGTAATTGCCCCAAATGGATCTTTGTTCTGCTCTCTCAGGTCAAGCAGAACAAATCTAACCTCTCTTCTACCTGGCAGTGCTTAAATACCTGAACCCAGCTCTCATAGAACTCCTGAGTCTTCCTGAGGCTAAAAAAACCTCATTCCATTAATGGATCCTGCAGTCTCCCATTTTCCTTCAACATGTTGGACTCCTTTGTTACACATTCTCTGATTCATTATGTCCTTAAAATATTCCAAATGGGTTTTGACCAGGGCCATGGACGATGGAACCCTCACCTCTCATGTCCTAGATACTTCACCTCAATGAATGCTCCAGGCTAAGTTGGGAGGCATTTTCATGGCTGCAATTTCACATTACTGACTCCCATTCATTCCATGGCCAGGCCATTGTATGCTTTGGACTGTACCTGGAGTATTAGGTTCTGATCTGGGTGCCACCTTTTGGGAAAGACATTGCTTGGCTTCAAAGCATATAGAGGATGGGAAGTCAGGATGGCAAAGGCCTCTGAGTGCCATATGAGGACTGGGGGAAGGAGCTGGGAGGTTTAAGAATTCAGTCTCATTAGGGGATAAGACACACAACTGCCCCTTCATAATCTTCCTCAGGCATGTAATGGGAGTGATAAAATGTGTGTTGTCTTCTTCACAGAATTATTTAGAGGCTTTGATGAGAAAGCATATGCAAACTTTCAAGTGAAATCTAAATAGCAGTTATCATGTTTATTACTATTGCATAATTATGACATGCAGCTTTGGGTAAGAAGCTCAAAGATATATGCAAAATGCCATGAAGAGTCTAGGGAGAAGGTTGTTAATAATCTTGGTTGTCCAGGATGGCTTCCTGGAGGAGGTGGAAAAGGAGCTGGGTTCTAAAGGATGGGGAGGATTTCACCAGGTGGAAGAAGGCATTTCAGATCAAAGGAATGATGTGAACTAAGGCCCAGAGCCTGGAACCCAGGAAGTGTTTAAGGGGCAGATTTGGTTGGAGTATAAGTTGCATGAAGTGGAGTAATAGGAAGTGAGATTAGAAAAGTAGGGTGGTACTAGATTGTGGAGGGCAGTGTGGTACAGTGGGAAGAGTACTGACTCTGGCAGCAAGAGGACATGGGCTCAAATCTTGCTTCTGATGCTTATTAAATTGAACTAGAGTCCCTCTAAAGTCTTTTTTACAATTCTTGACCCATGATCCTATAAACACAAGGCAAAAAGTTCATTGCCTTGGTAGGAAATATGGAGTCACAGGAGATTTTTTAAATGGAGGTGGGATTCATTCAAATCTATGAAGAAGGAAACTACAGAATGACCATTGTAGCCAAAGGCTTAGGGAAGATTCTGTCAGATAATTACATGGCACGAGAGCATTCACGCCTGAAAAGTAGACTTTTTTGGTACTGTTAGCACTGCAAAGAATTGATCAGCACCATGGCCAGCAGACACAGGACCTGGGAACAGCTAGTTGGTTGGCTGGCTTAGGTGGTGTTAGTGAAGAGCAGCATTTAATCAACTGGGCTATTTTGTGTCATAGTGTTATCTCATTTGATCCTTACCGGAACTTTCTGAGGTGGGCATTATTATTATTCCTTTTTTACAGATGATTGAGAGGAGAGAGAAGGCAAGGAACTTGCCCAGGGTCACATAGCCAATAGGTGCCTGAGGCATGATTTGAACTTGGGTCTTCCTCAATCTAAAGCTAACACTGTCCATCCTCTGAGCATCTGGTTGCCAACAGTAGGTACTATGGATATGATAGTACCTTTACATACATCATAGAATCATAGGTCTAGAGTTCAAAGGCCAACTAGTTCTAACTCCTCAATTTACAGAAAGTTTCAGTGACTTCCCTGTAGTCCCACAGTAAATGTCCTAGGTCAAATTTGAATGCAGGCCTTTCCTGACTCCATGTCCAGTGTCTGTGCTGCTACCATTCTCTTCCCTTCTCCGGGCCTCCATTTTATCAGGTTATCTATAACTTGATGGAGTCAGACTAGATAATCTCTTCATTCCTTTTGGTTCTAAAGTTCCAGGATTCTATGGTAATACTCCTTGAAGTCAGGCTCATGCAAATTGGAGTTATCATGGTCTGTCATGTCAGGAGCTCCCCCCACCCTTAATAACTCTCTAATTACATAATTAACGACAGTAGTGGATATAAATGCCTTTGAAAAACTTCCTAATTCCACATTTGCTCAGATGGCCTTCCTTGCTCAGAAAGCGCTCTCGTCAATTGTTCAGTAAGTACATAATTAGAGGAGATCTAAAACATGTAATTTCCAGCTGCCAAAAGCCCCAGAAGGTAGCATTAGGGAGCTGAATGAGGCCCACACATGCACAGGCTGCCAGGGAAGAGGAGGAGACCTAGCTCTGCTTCCCATGCTCTCTCTCTCTCTCCCCCATTGGTCCCTCGTTATTGGTCACTGGATTTGTGGACAATGGCCTTTCCTCCAATGAAAGCAGCAAGTAGAAGGGGCGCAGACTGATGCTTGCATTGAGGAAGATGGCTATCACTGGAGCAGCATGCCTTGGGAGGGGGGCTCCCTCCTCTCTATCGTACTGGTCCAGGTGGGATCCAAGCAGGGTAGACTTTGGCAGTACCATGTCCTCTCTTGTCCTAGGCACAGTGCCTCTTGGGAAGCAGCCCAGACTTGCAGGGTCTTGGGTTTTTGGCTGCCATATCATAATCTTGTCTCATATGGAGCTTCCAGTTTAATACAACCCCCCAGGTCTTTTTCAGATGGACTGTCATCTGGCTGTATTCCACCATCTTGCATTTGTGAAGTTGATTTGTCAAAGCAAGTGTAAGATTTCCACCTCCCAATTCAATTTCATTGTCCCATTCTCTTTGCATCCTGACTTTGCTATCCCTACCAACTCCCCAATGTCCACAAATTGAACTAGTATGCCATTTATCCAAGTCACTGACAAAATACTAAGTGATCCAAGGCCAAACCTGGATTCCTGGGGCATGCCACTCGAGATCTCCTTCCAAATAGACTCTCAAGAGTTAAATTACTACTTTTTAGGTTCCAAATCCTTCTAAACATGTGCACATCTTGCTCCATATTTCTCATGATAATAGCAGTCAATAAATAGATGTTTATTAAGCAACTATTATGTGCAAGACACTGGGCTAAGCACTGTGGGGATTCAAAGAAAGGCAAACGACAGTGTCTTCCCTTAAGGCACTCACAGCAGAAGGTGAGACAACATGCAAACAATTCTGTACCAACAAGATCTAGACAGGACAAATGGACGCAATCAACAGAGGGAAAACACTAACATTAAGAGGAATGAGGAAAGTTTTCTTGCCAAAGGTGGTGCGTTGGCTATGATTTGAAAGAAGCTGCGGGATTCTGGAGGCAGAGAGGGTGATGGAGAGCATTCTAGGCTTAGGGGACAGCCAGTGCAAAATGCTTGGCTAAAATGCAGGCAAACAACACCTACACAATTCTATCTGTCTAGTAGCTCTGTCAAAACAAGGAGATGCAGTTCACCTGGCATGATTTATCATATCCTGTGGTGGTTCTGTGGTCACCATGTCATTACTCCAGTGTTCTTTCCCCCAGTGCTCTCACTTAACTTTTTAAAAAACATTTCTGTTCCTCTCCCACCCTTCATCCCTTCCAGGAATTCTAGTTGAATTTGTGCCCAAGCTGTATTTTTCTCTGAGTCTTTGCTTGTAGATATTTTTGAGTCATTCTCCCCCCTTCCCTGCCTCAGGTTTGTATCTTGAATCTCCCTGTCACCATAATGGTTTTTAATGGTGGGATTCTTTTTATATTTATTCATTCTTCAAGCCTATTTCTTGACTTTGGACTTTGTGTTAGGGTTGGAATCTGTATATTTCTAGAAAGAATGTCAGGGCTAGTCCAATTGCTGCTTTCTTGTGTTATTAAGTGATATGTTTCTCCAGGATCTCAGGAACAACTTGAGCTGGGGACTTACAAGCTTTTAGTGCTTCCAAAGTAGTGTGATCCAGGGCAAAGCCTGCTCAATGACCTCTTCTGAGCTCTACAAGCTCCTGAGCTGGGTTTACATGCCTGTTGACTTGCCTCTGGTTGGATATTCCAGCAGACTCCTGCTGGACTCAACCACTATCAGTCAGCTAGAAAGTTGTACAGGTTCAGAGTTACAGACCTGCAGCCTTCACTTCGTTGTGATCTTTCTGCCTTGGTTATTCCTTTACAGGTTGCAGACTCTGCCTAGAGGCTGGAACTGAGACCCTGCTCTGCTCCTGGGACCAAAGTCACATGGCTGCTGTTTGCTTTTGAATTTACTCCTTGCTGGCTACATAGCTTCAGGCCTCTGTCTGCCCCTTACCCTGGAATCTCCCCCTTCCCTGCCTCAGGACCCCTCCCCAGTCCACCCTGAATCTGTGACCTGGAACTACAGAGCTGCCAGATGGTATCTATAATTGCCCTGCATTGGCATAGGCTTCTAGGAGCTGATTTTTGGGGCCTTTTGTTGGTACACATCATCTCCCTGGAAAGCTGGAGTGCTCTGTAATATGTACTGCTGCCTGACCCTGTCCCCAGTGCCCCCTGCCCCACCCTACTGCTCATCTCCCTGGGCTGACTTGAACTGGCAGAGTTTCTGAATTTGGCACCCAGGCCTCCCCTCTGCCTGCAGGCTGAGCTCATCTGGGCCAGGCAAGCAGCGAGCTCAAGGGAGGCAGCCAGGTGCACTCAGAGAATGAGGGCTTTTGCAGGGAGGGCCTTGTCTCACCTTTGGCTCTGTATCTCCTGTACCTAGGGCAGTGCCTGGCATGTAGTAAATCCTTATTGATTGGTTGGTAAATTGCTCACCCACCTCAGGTCTGGATTTCCTCAGAGACTATCTTCTTAATAAACAATCCTACCCCCCTCTTTTACCTAGCTTGTTTCTTTTCAATAAGGTAAGTTATTCCAAAGTAGGATTTCTGTAAGTGTGTGTGTGTGTGTGTGTGTGTGTGTGTGTGTGTGTGTGTGCTCATGTGCATGTGTGTGTGGGTGCCAGCTCATTGTATCTAATCTACATCTTAGTTTCTAATCTATATGTTTGTGTATATCTCTTTCTATCTGTCTATTAGGATTTGCATCCTTATCTATCTTTGTTGCTATCTGGGTTCTAGTCCCCATCTACTTCATACCTCTCTCTCTCTCTTTATTCTTTCTTATCTCTCTTCTTTCTTATCTCTCTCTCTCTCCCTCCCTTCCTCCCCTCTCTCTCCTTCTCTCTCTCCCTCTCTCTCCTCCCTCCCTCCCTCCCTTCCTCTCTCTCTCTCTCTCTCTCTCTCTCTCTCTCTCTCTCTCTCTCCAGCTCTTCTCTCTTTCTTTCTCTTTTCTCTCTTTTCTGTCTCTCTTCTCTTTCTCTTATTTCTCTGTCTCTCTTCTCTTCTCTCTGTCTCTATCTCTTTTTTTTTCTTTCTCTTGCCAATACAGATGCAAACATAGACTGGATGGGTCTGCGATGCAGACAGATGAATCTATGTGTATGTTTGATAAATCATGCTGGGAAGACAATTTCACATAGAGGCCAAGCACGGGAGGTCAGGCAGGAGGCTGGATGGGGAGATGCACGGAAGATGAAAGGATGGCTTTCTCTGTTGTTCATCTGTCAGGATGAGTGGTATGGGCCAGGACAGCCCATCGATCATTTTTCAGCCGTAGCATCCCTGTAATTCTGCCTCCTGGCCTGATTGCTGAAGGGGAGGCCATCTGTCCAAGCCGGCTTTCTGTGCAGGCACACAGTCTCTCATCTTTGAGTCCTGGCTAATTCCTGGTATAGCTTGTTATCATTTAGAAAGTGCTTTCCTTGTCATAACCATTCACATCAGCATAAGCATTTTTGTCCTTATTTTAGAAATGAGGAGACTGAGTCCAAGAGAGGGGAAGGGATGTGGCCCAGGTCCCGGGGGCGCTGAGGAGCAGAACAAAGAATGGACGCCAGGTGTCCTGGTTCTTGTTCCAGACCTCTTCTGACCCCTCTCTCTTTCACTGCCTCTGTAGACTGGGGCACTTTTGGGACAGTGCCGTGGTGACTTGGGGAGAAGTGAGGTGTCTGGGGAAAGTCCAGCCTGAGAGCCAGGAACACTGAGTTCTAGAGCTGGCTCTGCCCCAGTGTGGTAGGAGGCTGGGGGAGGCACTTCCCTCCCTCAACAGAACAGACTAAACAAACCCAAAGTTCCTTTCCTCCTTGGACCATACATCAGCATTTTTTACCTTGAGCTCCATGAACTTAAAACATAATTGATAACTGCATTTCCATCTACTTGATTTCCTTTGTTATGCTATGCATTTTCTTGTTTCCAAGAAGTCTTGGTCCCTGGGATTTCCCAGGCTGACTGCCCAAGAGGTCTGGGAGACGTGCAGACAAGGCAAAGACCCCAGGTCTCTGTTCCATAAGGTAAGGCAGGGGAGAAGATGCCCGTGCAAGGAGTGTAAGGTACAGTAATTATTCATGCACCAGAGAGAGCAAAGTATATGCCATGCTGTCTCAGGGGGACCAAGGTGGGCTTCTTGAAGGAAGAGGTATTTGGGTTGTGCTTTAATGAAGGGGGAGACATTCAACAGGCAGAGGGATGGGGAAGGAAGCCAATGGAGCAAAGGGAGCCTGAGGGCAATGCAGGCCTTCTAGGGAGGATCCACTTGTTGGGAACGTAGGGAATGTGGGGGAGCACAGTCTGTGGTAAGCTGGCCTGCCAGCACCTTGCAACGCAAAGAACATCAGCTCCAGAGTCAGCAGCTCCAGGTTCAAATTCCACCTTTTCACTCTGTGACCTTGGGAAAGTCACTGTCTCTGGGTCTCAGGTTCCCCATTTGTAAAATGAGGGGATTGGACTTTCCAGGCCCTTCCGATTCTAAACTTGTGATCCTCATTCTAAATTGTGGAGAGCCTTGAATGTCAGGCTAGGGAGTTTAAACATTACTTGGAAGGTAATAAGGAGCGTTTTCAGGGTTTGGCAATGAGGAGTGACCTGGCTGGATTGGGGCATGGAGAAATTCACTCTGGCCATGTGTGTGGGATGGGGTGGAGGGGGAGACAAAACACCTGAAGGGAGGCTCCTGGGGGAGGGGCTGTGAGAGCCTGCACCTGGGCTGGAGAGAGGGGGTGGGGCCCAGGAGTGCTGCATTTGGCAGGATATTTGGACATTTCCATTCCTGTGCCCACCTCCAGTGAAGCTAGCAGAGATCATCAGCTGGTGGTTAGGATCTGGGGCGCTCGGAGATGCTGGCGATGGCTTGGTCTTTCTCTGTCCTATCATTATTTCTTCATTCTTTTTGACACCCATCCCAACACGGGTGAGTCATAAGGAAACTAAAAATGATACATAATACCTGTCAGCTATCAGCCAATGAGAGATGCAAATGAACCAAAGAGCCGCTGATTACGTGTTATTAAGAACAGAATATAGATTTGAATGGAATCTTAAATACACTATATATGTACACACACATCTGTATTTCATGTTCAATGCATGCACAATTCTGAATAATGGCTTGCAAACTTGTGCTGTGATTGGAGCGTTTCTAAGCATTTCTGACTGAATTGTATTTGCTTCTTCAATTTGGTACTGTGGAAGCACAGTTTAAATCTATTGTTTTAAAAATGTCTCCTTTTAGGAATAAAGTTGCAATTTAAGCTACAATTTTATTCTATTATGATTAAACATACATTTTAGGATTATAATTATTCTTTAATTACAAAAGTTTAAATGCCTGTAGGTATTTTAGAAAAATATTTCTAACTGGATCTTCTCTCGGTTTTCAAATAAGCAATATCTCCTGCCCGAATTATAAAGTTTTCCCATTTTAGTAAAAAACAAGCCGCAGTTGCCTGTGCAAGTAGTTAATTTTAATTATGTTGCATTATAAAAGCGCTATGATTTGGGAGTCGTTACAGTTGGTGAGGTTGTGTTTGGGGGGCATTTACTGCAATGTCAGCTATAATGTGATTTTGATTTAAATTTCATATTGAAAATTTATTTTATATTTTCTTTAAGAATAAATGTTTTATTTACTTGTTCCATGTTTCATTTGCATATTAGGCCGGACATATTAGGTGTTTATGAAACATAACAAATCGGCTGTAAAGAATTTTAGCCCGCCTGTAGCAGTTTTTTCTTGCCCTGCCCATCACCCCCCTCCCCACTCCTTTTCCCCTTCTCCTTCCCTCTCCTTGCCCTTCTTCTCCCTCCTCTTCCTTCCTCTCCCCCCGTTTCTCTACCTCCCCCCTCTTCTCCTGTCCTCCAGTCTTAGCTATCTCTTTGGCTTCCCTTCCCCTTCTCCCCACTCTTTTCTGCCCTTCCTTGGGGGTCCCCACTGCACATTTTGTGCCAGTCAGCCAGAACCTGCTCCAGCAGCCCTAGCTCCGCATGTGCTGGGAATGAGAGCAATCACTTAGGGGAGATGAGACATTCTCCATAAGGCCTGGGGAAGTGAGTCTCCTGCTGAATTCTTTTCCCAGGGTTCCAGAGGGGTTTGAATGAGCCGTGGGGGAAATGCCATTGGGAGGTAATATTGCTCCACAGATTTCAGGCTGCCACTTCCAGAGCAAATAACTCTCTGATTTCCTTTGGGAAAGGGAGGATGGAAACCGTGTGCTCAGACAGTCAGGGCCCAGACAACCTGAGAAGCCAGAGCATCAGTCTGCGGAGGGGCGGGGCATTAGACCTGGAATGGGAGATCGAGAAGGGACTGTCAGAGGTCAGAGACAAAGGAGTCTGAGAACAGGATGGAGGTTTGGAAAATGGAAACACTCCTTTGGGAGCATCTCGTGTCCCTACTTTTCCAGAGGAAGCCTCAGAGCAGAGAACTGATCATAGAATCACAATTGGAGCACAGGCCTCCTGACCACTGTTGCAGGGCCCTTTAATAATAATAACTAATTGTTAGCATTTGTATATCACCTACTATGTGCCAGGCCCTGTGCTAAGTACTTTGCAATTATTATCTCAATAGATTCTCATAAGCCTGGGGGGCAGGTACTATGATTATTTTTTTACAGATAAGGAAACTGAGACAGAGGTTAAGTGACTTGCCCAGGGTCACACAGCTAGTGATGGGGTTCAAGAGGTTCAGGAACCCCAAAGACCTGAGTTTTTGGACAGGGTTGTCTGGAACGAATTCATGGACTCAAGCAATCTTTAAGTCAAGTTGGCAAAAGTTTATTGATTGGCTATACAGTGGGCAAAAGTCCTTAGGGAACCTGAGATCTGAGAGGGTACAGTTAAAGTTTATGTAGTCTGTTCTATAGTAGAATATGTGTCAAATATGCTAACTAGGTAACTCAGGGCTGGATTAGGGAGTGGTTAAGGAGTGGTCAGTTCTTAAAGGAAGGAACATGCACCTTTAGTATCTACTGTGCAGGCATTTTACCCAGAGTTCACTGGGAAAAGCCCAAGGCAGATGACAGGGAGGTGTGGTTTTAGGCCTGCAACATCACTGTCAACTAGTAGTCAGGGCCAACTGAGGATCACCCAGGCTGCCTCCCATCAATGTCTTGTTAGACAAGATAGATGTAGGGAGTATATGTATGTCTAAGTCTAGGATACACGTAACAAGTCCAGGATGCGTATGATGAGGTAGGGGGTCGGTATAGATAGTGGGTACTGAATCTCTTTATGAGCTAGTACAAAGCCAGGTCAAACTAACAATTCCTACAGGTGCAGTTTGTTACTGTACCAGGGAGAGAGAGAAGGGTGTTGCTGAGTGATTGTGAGGCATAGTGTCCTTGGGCTGGGGAGAAGCTGCCAGGGACAGTGTTTTGAGGCTAGGAAGAAAGGTGATCTTGGAAGCGGGGTCCAAGCACAGGCCCCTAAGCACCCCATCAGTAGTACGAATCTGTGGTTGGATTTGCACTCAGGTCTTCCTCTTTCAGGCTCAACTCACTATCTGCCACACCACCAAACCACTGTCTTTTCCCAAACAATGTGAAGACCTCTCCCCAGAGTTGTTTACAGAGTGATGGAAAGTGGGGAATGGAACATGTGTTTCTAGATAGTTTATTACAAACCTCTTCTGGCTTGAGTCCCAGTGGGGACGAGTCAAGTCAGCAGTCATTTATTAAGCACCTTTTGTGTACAAGCCACTGCTGCACTAAGTGCTGAGGAGACAAAGAGAGGGCAAGACAGCCCCTGCCCTCAAGGAGCCTCCAGCCCAATGGGGGGGTGGCAATCTGCAGACATGTGGTAACAGCCATGATAGAAACACAATAAACTGAAGATGATTGATGGGGGA
The DNA here is from genome assembly GCF_011100635.1 of Trichosurus vulpecula. NCBI lineage: Eukaryota > Metazoa > Chordata > Mammalia > Diprotodontia > Phalangeridae > Trichosurus > Trichosurus vulpecula. The sequence continues at coordinate 307,826,250 of NC_050577.1, read as the reverse complement.
AGGCACCTGCCCCAAAGAGGACCTGGAAAGGCTTCTTGCGGCAGGTGGGATTTTCTGCTGAGATGCCAGCAAAGCTCAAAAGCAGAGATGAGGAGGAGACAAGTTCTTGGCATGGGGCACAGCCAGTGCAAAGGTACTGAATTGGGAACTGAAGGCAGTGAAGGAGACAGGAGCTATAGGTAGTTTCTAACCATTGCTCAGTGGTAAAAGAATAAACTGATGTGGCCGAAACCTTGAACTCTCTTTTGGTAGCCAACGAGCAAGTGCAGACTCAGTTAGTTCGAAGGCTTCAGCAGCACCTGCTAATTAAGAATTAGAGCCAACTGAGCCAAGTCACGGTCAAGTCAATGTACTGGGAGCAGGGGTGGGGAAGCTTCCCTCAGCTACTACCGTGGCTCAGACCCAAGTGCTGCCAATAGGTGGCATTAAAGAGCCAGTTGACCGAGCCCTTGAGACCTGCCAGTTGGTCTGGAGAGCTGGTGGCAAGAGCCCAGGGGAGCTAAGGAGCTTTATTCCAGTAAATAAGGAAGGGGAATTCTGGAGGCTCCCACAGAGAATTCCCTTTGTCTCTCTTGTTACTGGTGTTCTCGTGAGTGCTCCTGGGGCATCTAAGTGTGAACGATAAGAAAGCTGGCCTCCCAGCTGAGGCCCAGGAAAATGGGCTGGAGTGGGGCTTTGTAGCCTGGAGTCCGTGAACTTCTTTTAAAAAGTAATTTGAGAACTGCATTTCCATAGTTGGTTTCTTTTGTTCTGTGCATTTTATTTTGTGCATTTATAAAAGCTGTTCTGACCAAAGGCAGCCATGACCCCCAAGAGGTTGAGGACCCCTGGCTAGGAGAAAAGCCTCTCCACGTTTCAGCTTGTTGAGGAGCAACAAAGGGGGTGGAAAGGGGACCCAGAGGGTCAGAGGAAAGTCGTGATCTGTGGTAGGAGTTTGGAAGGTAGAAGACTGTGGTGCAGGGAAAGAAGGGGACGAGGATCCCTAGACATCTGGAGCGGAATAGGAGACCCTGGGGCCTTCTCTGTAAAAGATGGATCTGGTCCCTTTCAGAAGGAGGCAGGGTATTGTGCCCTAGGGCAGAGAGGTCAAACCTGCAGCTGCAGGCTGGATGGAGCCTCCAGAAACCAGATTAAAATGTCATTGGGAAATATTCACAAAATAAGTAAAATGCGATAAAACAGAGATAGCGTGCTGTTTGAGAGCCAAGCCAACATGCCGAGAGTAGGGCAGGGGTCCTTACGCGCAGGTCAGTGGCTCTGCTTCTATCTGTTAGATGTCCCAAGGGCATGGTCTCCTAACATTTTTGATTGTGTACCCCAGCAGTGAGAAGAAACTGAGGGCAGCCCCCCGATATACGCACATCTAGTTATTTAGGGCTCATGTGCATGTTCTAGTCGCTGCACTAATTCTATGCTTTCACAAAACAGACATTTTAAAAAGGACGAGATTGTGATACCTGAGCAGCCAGCTATTGCTAGAAAAACCCTGCCCCAGCCCCTAACTACAAACCCCAGTTTGCATAAGAAAAACAGACTGAGTTCCTGCCCTTTGGCATTCAGCAAGTGTCCTGGGCCCCCAAGACTTTTCCAAGGAATGTAAGCTAATTGCCAGAAAAAAGCCTGAGGCCTAACGGTCTTCCTTTGTCTAACTGAGCGGGCTCAGAGATGTCTCTATCTTGTGTCAACAGACTAAGCTGGAGCATCCCTTGGTCTGTCTATGGCCATTAAGGATGAAAGCCTCAGCCCTAGACATTATCTTGAATTGTATGACCTCTGTCTTATCTTGAGCCTTCCTTGTTGTGGGAGTTATGGCAAGTCGGAGACAGGGATCCTGGGTTGTAGTTTCAGTTGACACTTTGTCAGCTATCTATTGAGGAGGTTCCTTTTATCATGGTCATAAAAGATACAGGCGTGCCAAGTCTGCAAAATAACATTTCAAGAGATAATTAACCACTGTACCCCGTATTTTCTACATAAGCCACTTCTTTACCTGAACCCGGGGTCATTTTGATTTGGGCTGTCAATTGCCCCTAAATGGACGCCGACTAAAAAATTCTCCATTTAAAACTTATACTCTGTGGAGTGTCTCACTAGCTCTTGGTATAACAAGATAAAGAATAAACAAAACTGAGCTCCACTGTAGTTCTTTGAGGAGCAGAGGGGAGGTGCCATGGTCAGAGCTGCACTTCAGGAAGATCACTTTGGCAGCTGACTGAGGGGTTGCCCTCCCCCTCCCTGTGTGTGTGGTCTGTCTATTACCTTACAGACCAGGTGCACAATCCAAAAAGATGGCCATACACCAATGCACAAGGCATGAGTATTAACAAAGTGAGCTCCAATTTTAATGCAAGGTTGTAAATTCCACCTCAGATATGGAGAATTGCTGGGATCTGATTAGAGAAGGACCTCCCTATTCCAAGCTAATGATTCAGATAAAAGGGCTGGTGAATAGTATGCAAGGAAACCCATGAGCTAGAGGCTGGGAAAGCATTTGAATGATAAATGGAGGGATAGAAACGATGTTCTAGTGGGGCCCATTCTAGTCCACTTAGCCAGATAGAGAAAACTGATGAGGAATTAAGAGAATGTTGGGAATCTGGCAAAGGTGTGCCTAGCCCTGTCTGATAGGACCTTTTCCTCAAGCAGAGGAATCAGAATGGTGCCTGTTATTCTGGCATGGCTTCTGACCAACAAGGAGGACTTTGTTGCTGAAGTAGAAATGATGAGAACCTTGGTGGGGAAAAGCAGCCACTCAGTCTTAGAATTTGCTGTGGTCAAGAGGGGATAATAGTTTGATTTTCTCTATGCTCCTGAAACCTTGGAACAACATAGAGTATTTCAGAGATCTCATGCCCTAGGATTCTATAGCAAAAGCAGTCCTGCCAAGGATGGGAAGCTCTCAAGAATGGGACTCTGAGCCAAGCAACAATCATTTCAAGGAGGCAGAAAATGGAGAACTGCCTCTATGGTCCAATGTGGCTGCACAGGGAAAACTGACCAACTCTTAGATGGATTGATGGTTATAAAACCCCCTATAGGGCTATTAAGTAGTGCTAAATCTCAGAGGGCTTTTTGAAGTTGTGTTCAGGAAAGAGGAGGACCAAAGAGGGCATAGGACCATTGCTCAGGGTGGCTAGGAGGATGAGGATTGAGGGAAGGCAGAACCCAAATGGAATCCCTTGGGTACAGAAATGGTATGTGATGAAAGTTTTTTTTAAGCTGAATTGAGTTAACTCTATCTGGATTCCAGCCTGACTTTGGATGACACTGATTCACTGATAGCTTTTGAGTAGAAAGAATGATGTGAAGAGGCTTTTGTCCTCGCAACCTGGAGTCAGGGAGGCCCATGGGGAGATTCTTATGGTAGTCTGTGTGAGAGGTGAGGGGAGTCTAGGAGCTGGAAAAGACGGGGCACATAGCTAATTATTCCATTTCCCCCCTCCTTCCTCTGAGGTGGCTTTTCCCTGCATAGCATCTTTAGGCCTATTTCCCATACTTGCCCTGGTCCTCCATCAGCCCTTGGCTCATTAGCATGAGAAGCCAGCCCCAAGCCCATTTGCCTGATCAGATTCCTTGTTCTTCCTTCTTATTTAATTATTGATTAGCACTCCCCCTGACAGCAGAAGGCTCTCTGCAGTGCAATTACTCCACTGTGCCCATGTACGATGGTGGCCTAATGACTGTCTCCAACATTATCAGCACTGCAAATTTTACTCATAATTAAAAGAATAGGTTAGCGAGGGAGTGGGCCATGCCAAGTGCACATCTCAGCTTCACTCTTGTAATGGGTGCACGAGAAGACAAGGAAGAGAACAGCCGGCTTCCAAGATCATCCTGTCTTCATGGATCCCTTGGAAAACGAGCTCCCCAAGTGACCTCAGAAGGCTCCTGATTTTCCTTTGGAGCCCACTGGCTTAGAGCTGGCGAGCACTCGATAAATGTTTGCTGATGTTCAATGAATCCATCCAACATAATGAATATGTATTAAGGTCCTACCATATGCAGAGATTTTTGCTGGGTGCTGAGGGAGGTTCAGTGCTTAATTCAGACATGGGTTCTTCCTTCACAGGACTCTGAGTAGCAAAGAGAAAGATGAAAATGCAAATGACTCTGCATACAATAGATGATAAAAGCTTAAAGAGATTTAAAACAAAAATCAACTGATATCCAATAGGGAAAAGGTATTTTTGAAATAATCATTTGATGGCTCTCTATGGTAATTTTCTTTGTTGGGCAGGGGCCCTGGACAGTCTCAAGCCATGAATTGAAGGGAGCAGTTTGTTGTATAGAAACTGGGTGGATGGGGTGATCATTAGTTAGATTGGATGGGCATGAGGTCAATAAGTCATTCAACAAACATCTATTGAATACTTTGTGGAAGATCTTGCACCAGGCCCACGATGGGAGACACACAGCAATTGATTTGAAAAGTTATGGTGTTTTTTGGTGGACTGCAAGCTCAGTTGTGAGTCAACAGCATGACATGCTATTCTAAATAGCCTTATCTTTTGGGTCTGGTACCCCCTTATGATACCAAGGGCTTACTTATGACTTGGGGAACTTTCTTCCCTCTCTGTCTGTTTCCCCCATCTAGATGCTTTGGGAACTTTGGGGGTAGATCCCCTTATAAACCAGACTCCCTTATAAACTCACAAGGCTCACATCAAAAGCAGTTTCATTTATAAGTCAGTGGGAATGGAGAGGACTCCTTCCCTGTGGTTCAATCTACTGTGAGAGACCTAGAGAGTCTCCGTGACCTCCTATACTTCTTTGTGTTCTGGCTCCTTCTGTGTGTCCCCTTAGCACCTGCCCCTGTGGGTGGGTATTACCAGTCGCTGCTCCTTATCTCCAGCGTTTTCTGCTCAAACTCTCCTTCCTGAAGCTCTTCTCCCACTAGTGGCCGTTGTCATACCATCTTCCACAGCCCCACTTTCTCTGTCTCTTTTTTCCTCCTTCATTTCATTCAACCAGTATTCTTTTCAGCCCGTGTGAGTACAAAGGGGACAGACCTGGGCTAGATACTGGGGGAGATAATTATTTTAATTGATGGATTCTGTTTTGATACAACCACTTCCCGATAAATACCCCCTTCAGAACAAAATCTCTCTTAAAAAGATAAGCAAAACCATGTAACCTAGCGATTGTGGTTGTCAACATGCGCCATTTTCTCTTTAAGTTTTTAGTCATTTCTCAACAGAAAGGAAGGTAGTATTTTTCCCCAATGTCAGCCATCTGGAGCCAACATTGGTTACTTGTATTGACCTGAATTTGGTTGTCATTTCATGTCGACTTCATTTATATTATCGGAATCATGATGTGGATGGCTCTGTGCATTTTTCTTTTTGTTGCATATCTGTTTGTATGAGCCATGCCATCCTGCTCTGATTCCTTCATTTGTTATTTCCTAAGGCATATTAATATTCCATTACATTCCTATACCACAGTTTTTTTTTCTGCCATCAATTCCTCAAGTGTTAGGTATGGGGTTTGTTTTTAGCTTTGTTTGATTACAGAGAGCTTTGCTGTGACTACTTCAGTACAAATGTGGCTTCTTTGTCTTTGACTTCTTTGGGGGTAAAAACCCAGCTGTGGACTCACTGAGGGACAGGGTATTAATAACCTGGTGCTCTTTTTATCAAGCACTCTCTTTGTGCTAAACTCTGTGCTCAGGACTGAGCAAATAGAAAAAAGGGGAGTTCCTGCTCTCAAGTAGCTAATTAGAGGAGACAATGCATAGAACAGAACTAAGCTGAGAGGCAGAAAGGCCTGGCAGTCTGAAGAGTTCTTTGGCAGGGCAAATGGCAAGAATCAGCAGAACCCTGGGACACAGCATAAGACAGATGGTCCAGACTGGTGGGCCTCCATCTTGTGCAAGGCATGTAGTTGGTTTCCAGGTTATCCAAGTGATGTTAGCAGCCACGTCTGCTATCTAGAGTGGCAGCGGAGCCCACCATCACTGGGACTTCATGGAGTGGGATTCTGGGTTTCTCGTCTGAGGGGTGAGGATGAGTATCAAGGAAGAGAGTTGGAGAAAGATACATTGGAGGGATGGAGCCCCCTTCCGGAAGCTCTTCCTGCTCAATACCTGGATAGAATCTGGGCCCTTGGGTGTTGGGAAATTACAAATTCTATTTTAGAACAGATTAAATTGCAGTTCCTGCCACAGTTATATGCGCCCCTGCCCTGTATCTCTTCCATTGATGATTTCTGTATTTTCTCATCTTTGCTGATTTGATGGATATGAGGAGAAATCATTGCTTAGCACAGTACCTTGTACATAGTAGGTGATTAATAAATGTTTATTGACTGACTGTAGTGCTGCTTTAATTTGCTTTCCTCTTTTTAAGTGATTTGGAACATTTTTTCCAGCCAATCAAAAATCATCAATGTGCCTGTTGTGTGTCAAACACCTAAGGATTCTAAGGGCTAGGGATGTAGTAAAGATTCAATAGGCCCCACCCCCAGGAGCATACATTCCATAAGGGAAGATAACATGTTCACATATACAAAATAAATTCCAACTACTTTGGATGAGGAGGCACTAGTAACGGTGGTGGGGGGGGGGGTTGTCGAGGAATGCCTTATGATGCAGGAGGAGGTGGTGGGAATGAGTTTTGAGGGAATCTGAGGATTCTCTGAGCCAGAGGAAAGAAGGAAATGTGTTCCAGGCATAACCTTGCAAAGGCAAAAAGATGGGGGATGGAACGTTGTATGAAAGGAATGGCAAAAAGCCAGTGTGGCTGGACATAAAGAAGGCAGACTGGAATGAAAAAGCCAATGTGGCTGGACTGAATGATGTCAGAAAGCAAAGCAAGGCGGGGTAGTATTGGAAGGTTGGAAAGAGAGGTTGGAGCCAGGGTTGGGAACAGCTTTAAATGCCCAAGAAAAGAGTTCGTGTTGGCTCTTAGATAGTCTCGGGAAGCTTACTAAGCTGGGCAGTCGAGCTGTGTTAGTTATGTCTGTGCAAAAGCTTTTATTGAAATAAGCTGAATCTAATGACTTTATCTGATGCCTTCAGACAGATAACAGGATGAAGTAGATAGTCTTCACTGGATTCCGGAAGAGGGAGTTTAAACTCTGCCCCTTACACATACCAGCTAGAGATCATGGTTGCCCTCTAAGACTGCTAGCTACAGACTCAGTGGAGGGAATGATGACTGAAGAAACATAAGACATATGAATAAATGCAAAGCTAAGTAAACCACCCCAGGAAAACTACCACACAGCATAATAAAAGTCATAAAAACAACCACACCACATGAATGGGAAGAACCAGAACCACTACCACAAATATGGAGACAGAGTTCTCTGAAATGCTATTGTCCAGGCTTGGCCCTAAAGCCCCTGGGAGGATACTCCATCCCTTCTCTGCAGGAGGAGCTTATGGGGGCACTGCAGACATGTCAGATGAGCTCATTGTGCTCCTTCTTTTCCCTCGTCTTTTTCATCTTTTGTTATAAAGGTTGCTGTTTGATGGTCGTGACATCAGGGAGATGATGCCTGGACATGCAAATGAAAGGAAGGCTCTTGGGGAAGGCGAAAGAAGAAGCATTTCTTGGGACATCAAGGTAATAGAAAAACAAAATACTTTGCTAATTCTCCTTTTTTCCATTGTGTTAATGTTTTCAGAGGTAGACATTTTCCTCTGAAGATCATAGGATCAGAGATTTTGGAGCTGAGAAAGACTTTGTAGGCAACTGAGTCCAGGGCCCTCATTTGATAGGTAGGGAAACTGAGGCACAAGGAGTGAAGTGATTCATCCAGGGTGATACAGATGGTAAGTATCTTGGGCAGGACTTAGCCCCAGGACCTCCCGACTCCACGATCAGTACCCTTTCTACTGCACCATCCTGGGGTAAAGGCAGCTCTGAGACAACACAGTGGAGAGAGGGAGTGGGGATGATCTGAATTCAAATCTGCCTAGTTACATTAGCTTTGTGACTCTGGGGAAGTTGCTTAGCCTCTGCCTCAGTTTCCTCAACTGTAAGTACTTCCCAGGGATGTTGTGAAGCTCAAATGAGATAAGATTTGTAAAATGCTTGTGGGCACATTCCTTGGCGCATAGTAGGTACTTACTAAGTGTTTCTGATCTCTCTTCGCCAGGATGGCTTTACTGCATCCCACATAAGTCGGTATCTTCTCGCCCTTCACTATGATTCTTGGTTGTTTCTGTGATTGATTGTTCTGGGGCCCTCTTAGTGTTTAGTGTCCTTCCTTAATCTCCCTTCATACCATGGCTGTTGTTCACATTTACTTTATGGGCTACAATTTTTGTTGCATTGTATTCTGCGGAGACTTGTTCTTGAAGCATGTGAATATTGATTTATGTGTTTGGTCCTTTGTGGTTATAGACATGTTTACCTACCTTAAGATCTCTTCACTGATGAATTTGAATATCAAATGCCCTTCTTACCTCTGGCTTCTTCATTAGAAATAAGTTAAATCTATCACTTTTTGGAAAATTAATAAAAGACAACTTAAATATATCTTTTTGGAGAGGCAGTTTGGTGTAGTGGATAGAGAGCTGACTTTGAAGCTAAGAGCACTTGTGTTCAAGCACTGTATCTGACACGCATTGACTGGGGGACCCTGGGTGATTCACTTGACCTCAGTGCTCCAAGTAACTAATTGCAGAGGAGGTGCTGAATTACATTGGGGGTGGGAGTTTCTCCTCCTAGGAGTTACCTATCCCAGTGAAATCCTGGGTCTAGGCCTTATATACACACCCACACACTCCTGCACCTACGTTTGCTAGAGTACTCCTATACTTCCAGAGAGCCATCCTAATTAAAAAGAATAATAAGAAAGAAAAATCATTTGGCTTGATTCCCCACCACATCCCCAAAGCCTGGCATCTGCAGAATTCCACAACCCAAACCTGTGATCTTGCGGAGAGGAAGATTCTGCCTCATCTCTCTCCTCTGGGACCAAGTTTGGTTATCAGAAATTCACAACTTTCATTTCAATTGAGTTTTTGAATGTTGTCACTCTGTATATTGTTTTTCCTTCCATTTCATTTTTATCAGTTCAAAAAAGTCTTCACATACTTCAATATATTCATGGCAAAATTCCATTCACATACCACACATTGTTTGGCCGTTACCCAGTTATTGGGCATCTACTTTGTTTCCAATTCTTCATTAGCAAAGAAAGTGCTGCTGTAAATATTTTGGTGGATTTGGAGGCTTTCCTCTTGTTGCCTTCTTTTTGGAGCAAATACCTAACAAAAAGATCTCCTGTGCTAAAAGAAGTATGCCTCAGTGACTTTCCCTAAAGGACTTGAGTAGTGATTGAGTCGAAACAAAATTGGAACAACCCAGGATCGGGAGGGAAGGAGCTCAGGCTAGAGAGAGGCTCTCAATTGCTTAGCAGAAGGACTGGACCAACTCTTCATTAGTGTTCCAGCCTTTGGCAGAGACCCTAGAACATCGATTAATTCTATTCTTTGTCATCTTGGCTAATTGGCCGAAGGGAGGCAAAACCTCAAGGTTGTTTAGATTTGCAGTTTTCTTATTATTAGTTATTTGGAACCTACATTTACATGGTTAATAGTTTGCAGTTCTTTCTTTTAAGCACGATTGGTTTCTGCCCTTTAACAAGCTGTGTGTTGGGGAGGGGATTTTGGTTTGTTTTCTCTAGTTCTTGGCTATCAGACCCTTATCTCAGATATATGACACAGATTGTTCTAATCAGCTGCCTCTCATTTGAGTTGAGCTATTTTTTTCATACAGAGGTTTTCAATTGCATGTCATCAAAACTGTCTCTGAGATGTTGTAGCTCTGTCTGTACCTGGTTTGGTTTTGAATTTCCCCCTCAGAGCTGGGAAAGGCACTTGACCTGGTTCTTTCACAATTTTCTAAGGTAATATTATTAATATTCAGAGCACAGATCCATTTCGGGTTTATGAGGACTAGTTCTTTAGCAGCTGGCCTAGGTGAGGAGGAAACCTTAAAAGATGTTCATTGGTCTTAAGCCTTCTTTTGCATGTCATCTTCAGTGACTCAGGTCCTCATATGAGGAGTCCCTCAGGGCTACGGGGGCATTTTTCATAGTGATGTATGGGAGCCTTGTTCTCTCCCCATCTGAATTCAGTAAAGTTTGTCTCATCTTTCCTCTTCCCACCTGGCCATGACACCCAAGAGTATCTGCACTTCTTGTTGGGTCCAGGGACAGAGGGCAAATTCCACCCTCCCCCATAGCAACCCTCCAATTCCCACCTTACCTCAGGGCACTTTGGTCAGGTTATTAAAATCACCTGGGACTTTTTCCTGATAACTTTAGAAAAGGCAAGTGGAATGAAGCTGACTCCCACTGAGTGGTGTAAAAGTTCACGTGTGGGAGGAGGATTCAGAAAGGTGCATTAATCTCACTGTCCTCTGTCATCGTCAGGCCAGATCTGATTTATTGCATAAGGAGGAAGACATTAGCTCATATGTATATACATTTTGTATGTGTATTTTAGCTTGATGTAAAATAAAATTTCCTTAACAATAGGACAGACTAACAGTGGAATGGTCTGTCTTGAAAGGTAATGAGCTCTCCATCACCGAAAGTCTTCAAGTAAAGGCTGGATGGGATATAGGGAGTTCGAGCTCAGGTCCATGTTGTTTTCCCTAAAAGAATATTACCTTATTGTGGTCAGGGTCTATCCCCCTTCTTTCCCCATATTCCCAGAGCCTGGTAGGGTTCCTGGTAGGTAGTAGGCCCTTCACAAATTCTTGTGATTGGTTGAAATAAAAGAAACTCCAAATTCTTACCAAAAAGTATCTATGCAAAAGGCAGGTAGATGGCTCTGGGAAATAGTAAGTTTCCCTAACCCGAAAGCCATCCAGCTGAAGGCAGCTGACCACTAATGGGCTAGCTCAGAGTGAGGACCAAAGGGGATCATCTATGTGGAATGTTACATCAATCTAGGCTATTGCCATGATCCAGGCGTGGCTAATTCAACGTTGAGCTGTTCCTCAGCTCTGAGTCTTATGTTAATGAAGAATTACAGTAGCAAATACTTTTGCTTTTGAACAAATAGATTTGGGGGGAGGCGGGTGTTTAGAAATCTTCTGTAAATATTTGTTTGTGTTCACTTCTGGAGATAATTTGATTTAAGGAGTGATTTAGTAAGTAAACATTATTGAGCATGAATACATATGTTGTAAATAAGTGGTGTATATAGGAAGCATTGATGTTATTAAGGGGGAAAGGAGAAAGGAAGAGAGATGGAGGCTGCTTTTACCCCCTGCTGTGGCTGGCAATGCAGAGACTGAGCCGCTGCCTGGGGTGGCTGCCATCTGAACTTTTTTGGAGGGGTAAAAGAAGATGTTTTATAGGATGTGGCTCCTACCTGACCACTGTAGCAGCAGTTGCTATGAGGACTGAGCCTCCCATGGACGGACCCGTATCCCATCCCAAAGGTCATTGCTATGAACCCTCTCATTTTTTTTCAGGGATTCATTAGTCATTCAATGGTTTAAATTGACAGGGTCAGCTGGATGTGCCAGTCCCGGGGATCTGGGCACCTTGAATTTCCTCAAGTGCAGGAGTGATTGAATCCAGAAATGGAATCAGAGTAGGTCAGAATTGTTGGGGAGCTCATGTTCTAGAGCGTGGAATGCTAGGGTGGGAAAGGCCCTTAGAACACAGGTGGTCAGAGATGGGAGGACTTTTGGAATGGGGAATGTTGGAGCCAAGAGGTACTGGAAACCCAAATGCCTACTGGGATTGTTTTGAGGACAGCGATCATATATTGTTCACATTGTTGGCCTTCCCCTAGATCACAACACTGGATCTCCTTCATATTGTTTTTTTTTTAATTAATTACCTTTAGATTCTTGGCGTTTTGCTTCTCTAGATGAATTTTATTTTTCTGTCTCTATAAAGTAATCCTTCTGTAATTTGATTGTCATGGTACCGAATAAGCAAATCAGTTATGTCATATTGACATTTTAATTATATTGGCTCAGCCAATTAATATTTCTGCAGTAATTTAGATCTGTCTTTATTTTTGGGAAGAATATTTGGTAACTGTGCTTACATAATTCCTGTGTGTGTGTTGACAGATAGACTCTCAAGTATTTTGTGCTAGATGTAGTTATTTTAAATGGAATTTTTTGGATTTTGTTAATAGTACACAAATGATTTGTATGGGTTTCCATTGTATTCTGCTACTTTGCTGATGCTGTTAATAGTTTTTAGTTAGTTTTTTTAGTGGATTATCTAGAGTCTACGTCAACCGTCATATCATCTGCAGAAAGTGATAATTTGGTTTTCTCTTTGCCTGTGTTGATTCCTCCAGTTTCTTTTTCTTGTTACTATAGCTAGCATTTCTAGAACTATATTGAATGGTAAGGGTGGTAACAGACGTCTTAACATTTATATAGTGTGTATTATGTACGAGGCATTGTACTAAGTACTTTATAATTATCATTTCCTTTGGTCCTAGCAACAATGCTGGGAGGTAGGCGTGTTATTCTCATTTTACAGATGAGGGAAATGAAGCAGACCTCATTAAGTGACTTGCCCAGGGTCACAAGGCTAGGAAGAGTCTGAGGCTGAATTTGAACTTGAATCTTCCTGCCTCCAAGCCAACTACTCTATCCACTAAACCACCTGTTTCTTCCCCTTGCTTTCCCCCTGCTCATCCTGCAAGGGACTCTAGTTTATCCTCATTACAAATAATGCTGGCTGTTGGCTTTAGATAGATATTGCTTATCATATTGAAGAAAGCTCTATTCCTATGTTTTCTAGTATTTTTGACAGGAATAAATGTTGCATCTTGTCAAAAGCTCTTTCTGCCTTGATTGATGTAATTATTTGATTCTTGGTTTTTTATTGCTGTGATCAGTTATGTTTATAATTTTCCTAATACTGAACCAGCCATGCATTCCTGGTATTCATGTAGCACAGTTGTAGTGTACAGTCTTTGCAATATGCTGCTAATCTCCTTGCTAATATTTAAAATTCTTACATCAATATTCATTAGGGTCTTCAGGCTACAGTTTTCCTTTTCTATTTTGATTCCTGGTAGAGGCAGTTTCTTGAACAGGAGTTGCCAAGATCAACGCAATCAGAGGTCTGAATAAAAAAAAAAAGTCATATTGAACTATTGAGTCATCTTGAATGTACAGTTTGTTCCCCATCCCCACCTTTTTCATATGAATGATTGCCCAGCCACAGACCACTTCTATAATTGTTCAGATGCTTGAATGGATCTGTTCTGGTGAGTTAACTCTTAGTCCATATTCTCAAGACTGTTTCTTTTAGCTTGTGAAATTTGCTGGGATTTTTGCATTTGAAAAAAGATTCCATTAGCTCCTCATTTCCAGACCCTGTTATCGCCTCTAGACAAATGTGTATATATCATAGGAGAAATCCTAGTCATGACATTGGAACACCCAAGTTCAAGTCCCCGCTTTTTTATAATTACCAGCTTTGTGACTTTGGTTAAGTCACTTTACCTCTGAGACTGTTTTCTCTTCCAAAGAATTGGGAAAACAGCACTGTCTACCCTTAACAAGGTTATTCTAAGGAAAGTGAGCTCTCGACTTCCAGAAAAGGGAGTTGTCATTATCTCAGGAGAAGCACTATTTCCGGTCCTAGAGTGGAAACAGCTTGATTGGCCCCACAATTGTTATAGATGCCACTGACATTCTTTTTTCATATTTTTTAATCTTCTGGATGAAAAAGGACACATTTAAGAATGTTTCCTATCTCTGAAAGCTTAAAAGAACATCGGCTAGCTCTCTCCAGATCTGAGAAGATGAGGCTGAAATAGGAAAGGGATGATTTTGTTAGGAATGGGGTTGCCAGGGACAGAAAACTGCTGGGCTTGATGCCCCAGGCTGAAGTACAGTGCAGGCAGCTGCCTTCCATTTGTTTGTGTTTCTGCTGATAAATAAGATTTAGCTTGTTCCCCTCCTACTTTGTTCTCTCTTTTCAGCTTAATCCTCTCAAATCACTAAGAGTCAGTCTCAGGAAAAAAGGCACATTGTTAATAATAACCCAGTGCGGGTAACTGTAGCCTGGAAGGTTTACAACAGCTTTGAAATGGAGGCAGTGTCCATATGATTATATGGGGTTTGACAGGAGAGAAAGCAGTCTTTGCAGACTCCACTTTAAGACTCCCAGTGATGGGGCAGGCTCTGCCTCCTGGGGCAGGGGCTGGGCGAAGATCCTCCAATGTCATGACCTCCTTGGGCTCTTGGAATAGCTTCCCTCCAAGGCTTCCTCTTTCGCTTGCAGCCCCCTCTAGCACATCTTGCCATACCTAGTGAGCTCTGGTCCATGTTCCCTGCAGGGTTCCCGGAGGGCTTGGTAGGTGGCTTCTTCCCTACTGCCATTGGCTCTGCCTCCTGATGGCTATGTTCCTCACATTTGTTAGGGGCTAGCAACTAGCATTTCTAGTCCCATTTAACCACTTGGCATAGAGAGCTGAGCCTTGAGTCAGGAAGACCCGAGTTCAAATCTAGGCTCAGATTTTTTTTTACTAGCTGTGTGACCCTTCTGTAAAATGGGGGCAGTAATAGCACCTCCTCTCAGGGTTGTTGTGAGGGTCAAATGTGATCCTAATTGTGAAAAGCTTGGCGCGACGCCTGGCAAGTAGCGGGCATCATATGAATGTTAGCTATTATTTTACACAGGGATATTTACTTCAAAGACGTGGCAGAAATGAACAGAAAATGTTCCCCCCCCCACTTCAAGGGTACACTTTCCCCTGTATCACCTTGGTCTTTGAGGGTGTGTGTGTGGGGGTGGGGGGGGGGAGGAGAAGACTCCACTTAGCTCAGTTTCTATATAGCTTTGGCACCAGCCAAGTCAGTTAATCAGAAGCCAGTTATTTCAGCACTGGTGCTGTGCTAAGTTCAAGTTCATGTTCAAACATAGCACTAGTGCTGGATGAATCCTTCTGGACCCAAGTCTCGAAGATCTTTCCCGGAGGTCACTTGGCTGAGCAACTTTTTGGAATCCCCAAGGTCTTCAAGCCTTTGAGAGGGAATCCTCTGGGGCTGGCGAAGTGTGGGGAGGAGACTCCTTTTTGTCCTGTCCCCGTGACCAAAGTAGGACCTTGCAAAGCTTCAAAAGGTCTGGAAGCTTTGGGCTTTTCATCAGAATGGGGTAAGCGAGTGTGTAGAACAGCTGTGGCTCACAGCGGCATCTGCATCAGAAACAGGATGAATTAGACACATGTGGAAAAGCAGGTCCAGGGCTTCACAAAAAGTTCAGCAGAACACTATGTGGGTACGGTTTATATGTGTATGTATGCATGCACACATGCCCACACAATACATATGGGCTTATGTGTAGATACATACATACGTACTTACACATACAGGGTTCACAAAAAGGGAAAAAGGCTTGTATCTACCCAGTGCTGTGAGTTACCCCTTGCTCGCTGTGCACCATAAGCATGAATCTGCTTTCTTCTGAACTCTACATTTTGGGTGAGTGTGTCACAGACTTTTGGGGGAATGTTTTTGTATCAGCTGCTTTTATTTATGGCACCTTAGTAAATGCCACTTTGTAAAAGCAAACTGATGTTACTTGGTTAGTTGATAAGTAGCAGTTAACCAGTTCATTGATATGGGACACACACTGGTGGGGGCTTGTGAACAGTGACATGGGAACCTCTAGGGTTACTCTTAGACCTCCTAAGGGGAGAAGTATTAGCTTCACTCCAGGGAACAGGCCTGCTGCTAGGGCAAGTAGGAATTGGGAGAGTGAGGCCCGAGGGCTGCTATATAAAAATGATTCTTCTGGCTCTGCTTGGCTCTGCATCAGTCAGTGCAAGTCTTCCCCAATTTCTTCTCTGGATCCATCTCTCTTGCTGTTCTTTATTGCACAATAAAATTCCATTACATCCATGTAACAAATTCAGCCGTTCCTTAGTTGATGGGCACCAGCCTTCTTTCTAATTCTCTGCCACAACAGAAAGAGCTCCTGTGGATATTGGTCATACATATGGGTCCTTTTGCTTTGCCTTTGATCTGTTCAAGGTAGGATATCACATGCTTCAGTAACTTCGTAGTCATTCCAAACTGCTCTCCAGAATGACCATTGTTCTACCAAGAGTTCATCAGTGTGCCCGTCCTCCCATCATCCCTCCAATAACTGTCATTTTCAGCTTTTTGTCATCACTGCCAGTCTGATGGTTGTGAGGTAGAACCACGGGCATTAGGAATTATCAGGGAAGGGAATAAACATCTATACAGCACCTACTAGGTGCCAGGCCCTGTGCTAAGCATTTTCCAAATATTGTCTCATTTGATCCTCATAACAACCCTGTGAGGAAGCTGAGGCAAGCAGAGTGACTTGCTTGGGTCACACAGCTAATAAAATCTAAGGCTGGATTTGAACTCAGATCTTCTGACTCTAGCCCTAGTGCTCTAACCAGTGGACCATCTAATTGCCTCTAAATAGTAGCAGGGTTAGAGGGTTAGTCTGGTTCTCTATTGATGATTTGGACAGCCCCCTCTTATTAAAAACAGGCCAAAGAGATCAAGAGATTTGCCCAAGGTTACTCAGGTGTTAAGTGATAGAGCCAGGATGCACCCCCAGGTAGTCTGGCTGCAAATCCTGGCTTATTTCTGTTGTGCTACCCTTTCTCCAGCTCAAACGCTACCTCATCCATGTAAACTCCCTAGATTTCCTCCCCACCCCCCTCACTGCCCGCAGAGATTGTTTATTTCATTTTTATAGGTCTCATTCAATTTCATTTTTCTATAAAGAATCATACAAAGACAAGGTTTCAGGATCTCTGTGTGCTGTACGCTCTGATTATCAGAGCTTGTGGAGTGGAGAAAGGGCACATTGTTGTTTCCATAAACAAAATAGAGCTGAACCACCGAGAAGGGGCTGCAGACACAGCCACCCTCAGTGAGTACATAGACAGTTATCATTTATAGCCTTTTTTAAAAAATAAATTTTTATTCACTTTTTGTTTTTGTTTTTATGTCACTTAAATTTACCTCTGTGTGCCTCTCTTTCCCAGAGAACTATCCCTTGTAAAAATGGGTTTTCTTAAAAGAAAACGAGAAAAATCAGGGAAAAGGATGAATTCATCAAATATTTTACAATATTCTCAGTGTTCCAGACCCTCTGCTTCTGTGGAGGAGTAAGAGGAGGGGTTTGCTTTGGGACCAAGTCTATTCTTTGTTCTTTTGCAACATTCAGTCTTGATTCTTTGGTGTTGGTTCTTTTAATTTGAATTTTTGTAATCGTGTATGTTGTTTTGCTTGCTCTGTTTACTTCCTTTTCGTTAGTTTATGTAAGTCTTCCCAGGCTTCTCTGTGTTCATCCACTCTATCATTTATTACGGCACAACAATATGCCATCATATTAATGGCCCACAAGTTGTTTAGCCATTCCCCAATCCAGGAACATCTGCTTACTTTGTTTCTAGCTCTTTCCCAAAACAACAGTGCTACTAGAAATCTTTTGGTTTATCTGGAGACTTTCTTCCCAATAATGACCTCTTTGGGGTATATGGACCCTAGAGGAATCTTTAGGTAAAAGAGTATGGACATTCTAGTCATTTTATTTTCCTAATTCAAAATTGGTTTCTGTAATGGTTGCACTAATTCACAATTCCACCAATAATGCCTAATGTGTTCATTTTTCCACAAACCTTCCAACACTGACTATTTCTGCCCTTTGTCTTCTGGGCTAATTTTCTTGTGAAGTGAAAGCTCTGGGTACTTCTGATTTGAGGTTTTCTTAGTGGTGATTCTGAGCATTATTTTAATGGTTATTAATAGTACACAATTCTTTGGAGAGCTGTTCATATCCTTTTACTATCTTGGAGAATAACTTTTGGCTGTGTAGATTTCTGTTAATTCTCTCTCTCTCTCTCTCTCTCTCTCTCTCTCTCTCTCTCTCTCTCTCTCTCTCTCTCTCCCCAACCTCCCCTCCCCAACCCAATATTAGCAAACTCTTCTCTGTGAAATTTGACACAAAGATTTTTTTCTCCAATTGACAATTTCCTTTCTTATCCTGGATGCATTATTTTTTGATTTTGCGTGTTTTTCAATTTCATATGATCAAATATAACAATGAGTGCCCTGGCCTCTAGTGCCCAAAGTCTAGGTAGGTTACAGTTTACCCCCTCCCCAGGGTTCTCCAGTAACCTTAGGGGATTTGTCTCCAGCCTCAAGTGACTTTGTTGGGAGACTCCTTCATACCACTTCCATTTTGTTCAGTCACTTCAGTTGTGTCCAGCTCTCTTGTGAATCCATTTGGGATTTTCTTGGCAAAGATACTACAGTGCTACACCATTTCCTTCTCTAGCTTATTTTACAAATGATGAAATGGAAGCAAATAGGGTCAAGTGACTTGCCCAGGGTTACATAGCTAGTAAGTGTCAGAGCCTGGGTTTGGACTTGGGAAGATGAATCTTCCTGACTCCAGGCCCAGCACTCTATCCACTGAACAAACAACCTAGCTGCCTGTCTTCAAAATACATACCTTTTAAAAAACAAAAGGGACCCATGTTGCCCTCTGATATCATTAGAGAAGGGGCTTAATTTTTTGACGTTTAATTTTTTTTAAAAGCACAATCCCACTAAGTTCCAAGTTTAAATCACCCATGGGGGCGTGTCCCAGGCACCCTCATTTCTCAGAGATTCCTTCCTATTCTGGCAGCAACATCCAGCCTGGAATCATGCATACAAAGTCTTTTTGACTCAAGTCAGGGTATAGGAACTGCACTACTTGTATCTAGAACCAAAAAAGAACAAACTAAATGGAAAAAAGATCTCAAGTCCATTTTTTTTTCTGGGCCACAGGACCTGAAAAACGTGGGAAAGGTAGCCCCTTCCTCTACTCAGCTTAACTCATCATGCTTAAAACCAGACATTTGCTGCTCCCCACTTCTTCTCCCCAAGCAGGGGGAGAGAGAACAATGATCTCTTTTAACCATAGATAAGAATCTTTGACCAATTGCGTATTAGTATGTTCTGTGGTGTTTTTCTTTATTCTGTTAAACATTTCCCAATTACATTTTAATCTGGTTCAATGAGGTCTATGTTTTTGACACCTCTAAGCTAACAGGTATAGTTTATCTCCTCTTTGTTTTCACACCTTTAATTTTGTTCACTGCTCTTTGTGGCATTTTTAGAACCCTATCAAATAACAGTGGTGAGAGCGAACATCCTTGCTTTATTCCTGTATTTAGTGGGAAAGCTTTTTCCATATCTCCATTGTGTATGATGCTTGATCTTGGTTTTAGAGAGGTACTTCTGTGATATTAAAAAGATCCCTCTATGTATATACTTTGTAGAGATTTTTTTAGCATAAGAATGTTATATTTGTCAAAGGTTTTTTATGCATCTATTAAGATAATCATAGTTTAAATATACTTATTTTCACATGATTATTTTTTTTTCAGGATTTTTAAAAATTTATTTATTTATTTTTAGTTTACCACACACAGTTCTACATAATTTTGAGTTCCAGATTTTCTCCCCTCCCTCCCCACTCCCTCCCCAAGATGGCATGGAATCTCATATCACTATCACGTATAACTTTGCAATGAATTAATTTATACACTAGTCAAGTTGTGGAGAAGAATTATGACCAATGCAATGAATCATGAGAAAGAAGAATCAGAACCAGAAAAAAAAACCCAAAAACAAAAACAAAAGAGAAGCAAAAAAGGCGAGCATGTAGTGAGCCTCAATCTGTATTCAAACTTCACAGTTCTTTCTCTGGATGTAGACAGCATTCTCCATCGTGAGTCCCCTGGAGTTGTCCTTGCACCTTAGGTTGCTGAGAAGAGCGAAGTCTGTCAGGGTTGGTCCTCACAGAATCCATATATCTGTGGCTGTGCACAATGTTCTCCTGGCTCTGCTCCGCTCACTCAGCATTATGTCGTGTAGGTTTTTCCAGGTTGTTACGAAGTCTGTATCATCCCCATTTCTTATGGCACAATAGTATTCCATCACCTTCATATACCACAGCTTGTTCAGCCATTCCCCAATTGATGGGTATCCCTTTGATTTCCAGTTCTTGGCTACCACAAAAAGAGCCGCTATAAATATCCTTATACATATGGGTCCTTTTCCCGCTTGTGTGATTTCTTTGGGATACAACCCTGGAAGTGGTATTGCTGGGTCAAAGGGTATGAACATTTTTATAGCCCTTTGGGCATAGTTCCAAATTGCTCTCCAAAATGGCTGGATCAGCTCACAACTCCACCATCAATGTAACAATGTTCCAATTTTCCCACATCCTTTCCAGCATTTATCATTTTCCTGTTTTGTTATTTTAGCCAATCTGACAGGAGAGATGTGGTATCTAAGAGTTGTTTTGATTTGCATTTCTCTAATCAATAGTGATCCAGAGCATTTTTTCATATGCCTATAGATAACTTTAATTTCTTCCTCTGAAAACTGCCTGTTCATATCCTTTGACCATTTCTCAATTGGGGAATGGCTTGTATTCCTATATATTTGGCTCAGTTCCCTGTATATTTTAGAAATGAGGCCTTTATCAGAGATACTAGTTGCAAAGATTTTCTCCCAATTTTCTGCTTCCCTCCTAATTCTTGTTGCTTTGGCTTTTTTTGTACAAAAACATTTCAATTTAATATTAATAAAATTATCCATTTTGCATTTTGTAATGCTTTCTATCTCTTGTTGCGTCATGAATTCTTTACTTTTCCATAAATCTGATAAGTAAACTATTCCTTGCTTTCCCAAATTACTTATAGTATCAGCTTTTACTTCTAAATCATGAACCCATTTTGACTTTATTTTGGTATATGGTGTAAGATATTGGTCTATGCCCAGTTTTTGCCCTACCATTTTCCAATTTTCCCAACAGTTTTTGTGAAATGGTGAATTATTAGCCCAGAAGCTGGCCTCTTTGCGTTTATCAAAGAGTAGATTGCTAAGCTTGTTGATTTCTCCTACTTGTGTACCTATCCTATTCCACTGATCCACACCCCTGTTTCTTAACCAGTACCAGGTAGTTTTGATGACTGCTGCTCTGTAGTACAGTTTAATATCTGGTATGGCTAAGCCACCTTCTCTAGCATGTCTTTTCATTAATAGACCTCTTGTTTTTCCAGATGAATTTTGTTATTATTTTGTCCAGCTCAGTAAAATAATTTTTTGGTAGTTCGATTGGTATGGCACTGAATAGATTAATTTAGGTAAAATTGTCATTTTTATTATATTAGCTCAGCCTACCCATGAGCAACTGATATTTTTCCATTTATTTAGATCTGATTCTATTTGCGTGCAAAGTGTTTCATAGTTATGTTCATATAGGCCCTGGGTTTGTCTTGGCAAATAGACTCCCAAATATTTTATAGTGCCTTCAGTAACTTTGAATGGGATTTCTCTTTCTATCTCTTGCTGTTGGGCTTTGTCAGTAATGTATACGAATGCTGAGGATTTATGTGGGTTTATTTTATATCCTGCAACTTTGCTAAAGTTGTTTATTATTTCAAGTAGTTTTTTACTTGATTCTCTAGATAAATCATCATATCATCTGCAAAAAGTGATAATTTATTTTCTTCTTTTCCTATTCTAATTCCTTCAATTTCTTTTTCTTCTCTTATTGCTACAGCTAATGTTTCTAGTACCAAATTGAATAATAGGGGTGATAATAGACATCCTTGTTTCACCCCTGATCTTATTGGGAATGCATCTAGTTTATTCCCATTACAAATAATGCTTGTCGAAGGTTTTAGGTAAATGCTATTTATAATTCTGAGGAAGGTTCCACTAATTCCTATGCTTTCTAGTGTTTTTAATAGGAATGGGTGTTGTACTTTGTCAAAGGCTTTTTCTGCCTCTATTGAGATGATCATATGGTTTCTGCTAGTTTTGTTGTTGATATGGTCAATTATGCTAATAGTTTTCCTAATATTGAACCAGCCTTGCATTCCTGGAATAAATCCTATCTGGTCATAGTGTATTATCCTCGTGATGAGTTGCTGCAATCTTTTTGCTAATATTTTATTTAAAATTTTTGCATCAATATTCATTAGGGAAATTGGTCTATAATTTTCTTTCTCTGTTTTGACTCTACCTGGTTTGGGTATTAGTACCATATTTGTGTCATAAAAAGAATTTGGTAGGACTCCTTCTTCACCTATTTTCCCAAATAGTCTACAAAGTATTGGAATTAGTTGTTCTTTAAATGTTTGATAGAATTCACATGTAAAACCATCTGGCCCTGGAGATTTTTTCCTAGGGAGTTCATTGATGGCATGCTCAATTTCTTTTTCTGATATGGGGTTATTAAGAAATTTTACTTCTTTTTCTGTTAGCCTGGGCAGTTTATGTTTTTGTAGATATTCATCCATATCTCTAAGGTTGTCAAATTTATGGGCATACAGTTGGGCAAAATAATTCCTAATTATTGTTTTGATTTCCTCTTCATTAGAGGTGACCTCACCCTTTTCATTTTTGATACTAGTAATTTGATTTTCTTCTTTCTTTTTTTAAATCAAATTGGCCAAAGGTTTATCAATTTTATTGGTTTTTTCATAAAACCAGCTCTTTGTTTTATTTATTAATTTAATAGTTTTCTTGGTTTCAATTTTATTCATCTCTCCTTTGATTTTCATTATTTCTAATTTGGTATTTAATTGGGGGTTTTCAATTTGCTCTTTTTCTAGCTTTTTCAGCTGTATGCCCAGATCATTGATCTCCTTTTTCCCTATTTTATTCATGTAGGCATTTAGGGATATAATACCTCCCCTAAGAACTGCTCTTGCTGCATCCCATAAGTTTTGGTATGTTGTTTCATTATTGTCATTCTTTTGAATGAAGTTATTAATTGTTTCTCTGATTTGTTCTTTGGCCCACTCATTCTTTAGAATTAAATTATTTAGTTTCCAATTAGTTTTTAGCTTATTTTTCCATGGTTCTTTATTAAAAATGATTCTTATTGCATCATGATCTGAAAAGGATGCTTCGACTACTTCTGCTTTTCTGCACTGGATTGTGAGGTTTTTATGCCCTAGTACATGGTCAATTTTTGAGTATATGCCATGTACTGCTGAGAAGAAAGTATATTCCTTTTTATCCCCATTCAGTTTTCTCCAGAGGTCTATCATATGTGCCTTTTCTAAAATTCTGTTTACCTCCTTAACTTTTTTCTTATTTATTTTGAGGTTAGATTTATCAAGTTCAGAAAGGGGGAGGTTGAGGTCTACCAATATTATAGTTTTGCTGTCTATTTCTTCCTGTAACTCCCTTAACCTCTCCTCTAGGAATCTGTATGCCTTACCACTTGGTGCATATATGTTAAGCAATGATATTTCTTCATTGTTTATGGTGCCTTTTAGCAGGATATAATGTCCTTAAAAGAGATTAAAATCTCTTTTAATTAAATCTATCTTTACTTTTGCTTTGTCTGAGATTAGGATTGCTACACCTGCTTTTTTTAACTTTAGCTGAGGCACAATATATTTTACTCCAGACTTTTACCTATACCCTATGTGTATCCCCCTGTTTCAAATGCATTTCTTGTAAACAGCATATTGTAGGATTATGGTTTTTAACCCATTCTGCTATCTGCTTCTGTTTTGTGAGAATGTTCATCCCCTGCACATTCAGGGTTATGATTTCTATCTGTGTCTTTTTCTCCATCCTAATTCCCCCTGTTTTTGCTTTTATTTCTCCCTTTCCCCTTCTCCTCCTCAACAAAGTTTTGCTTTTGACCACTGCCTTCCTCAGTTAACCCTCCCTCTTTATTCCCCTCCCTTATCTTACCGTTTCCCACTTGCTACTTCTCCTCTCCCTTCTGACCACCCCCCTCCCTTTTCCCCCCCTTCCCCTCCTACTTCCCGTAGGACAAGTTAGATTTCAAAACTTATCAGGGTATGTTGCTCAAATACTGCTCTTCTCCCTTCCTTCTTTCCCTCTACTATAATATGTTTTTGTGCCACTTCATTTGGTGTAATTTACCCTTTTCTACTACCTCCTTACTGCTTCTCTCATAGCCCTCTCTTTACATCTCTTATTTATATTTTATATCTTTACATCAGTTGATTTATACAGGCATTCACAACCTATGTATATCCCTTTCAATTGTCATAATAGCTGTACCATTCTCAAGACTGACTTATATATGTGTGTGTGTATATATATATATATATATATATATATATATATATATATATATGAAACATACATAAGATGATATAATCCCACATAAAGATGTAAACAACCTGCCCTTATTGGTTAATAAGGTTTGTGGGGTTTTCCCCCTGGTTACCTTTTTATGTCTCTCTTGAGTTTTGTATTTGGAGATCAAATTTTCCATTGAGTTCTGGCCTTTTCATCAGGAAGGTCTGGAATTCCCTTATTTCATTGACTGTCCATTGCCTTGCCTGGAAAATTATGCTTAGTTTTGCTGGGTAGTTGATCCTTGGTTGTAGTCCCAGCTCCTTTGCCCTTCGGAATATCATATTCCAATTTCTCCTGTCTTTTGATGTGGAAGCTGAGAGATCCTGTGTGATCCTGACTGTAGTTCCATGATATTTGAATTGTTTCTTTTTGGCTGCTTGCAGCATTTTCTCCTTGAGTTTATAGCTCTGAAATTTGGCTATAATATTTCTTGGTGTTTTCAGTTTGGGATCTCTTTCAGGGGGTGATCGGTGAATTCTTTCAATGACTATTTTGCCCTCTGGTTTGAGGACCTCTGGGCAGTTGTCTTTGATAATTTCTTCGAAGTTACTGTCAAGGCTCTTTTTTTCATCGTGGATTTCTGGTAGACCAATAACTCTTAAATTGTCTCTCCTGGATCTATTTTCCAGGTCAGTTGTTTTGCCAATCAGATATTTCACATTTTTTTCTATTTTTTCATTATTTACGTTTTGTTTTACTACTTCTTGATGCCTCATAGATTCATTAGCTTCCACTTGCTCAACTCTAATTTTTAATGAGTTAGTGTTTTCATTTTGCTTTTGAGTCTCCTTTTCCAATTGGTTGATTTTGCCTCTCAGGGTGTCATTTTCTCTCTCTAGATTCTGAATCTCCATAGCCATTTCACCAATCTTACTCTTTAGGGACTTGATTTCATCAGTGGATTTTTTCCCATTTTTTCCATATTTTCTTTTAGCTCCCTAATTTGGTTTTTAAAATCCTCCTTTAGCTCTTCCAGCAGGGCTTTTTGGGCTGGAGACCAGTTCATATTACCTTTTGAGGTATCTGATGTATCTACAGTGTCATTGCTATTCTCTTCTATGTTGGTATTTTGATCCTGCCTGTCTCCATAAAAAGAATCTATTGTCTTCAGTTTTTTTGTGTTCTTCATGTTGGTTTGCCTTTTGCTGGCTTTACAATGAATTTCTACCTTTGGGCCTCAGGGCTTTCTGTCCCAGCTTTCTTGTTCTGGGGGTTGTGAGTCTAGAATTATAGCCTTCAGTTTCCTGAGGTGTGGGGGAGGGGTCTGGCTCCCTGGCGTCTCACTCCCTGTGGGTGCTCTCCAGCACTTGCTTTTCAGCAATGGTCTCAGCTGTTTGTTGTTTGAGCTGATGTCTGGCACTTCCCCTGGGGGAGCAAGGTTACGTCTGGGCTCCTGGCGTTGACCCCTGCCGACTCTGCCCCTATGGGACTAATGAACTTCTGCTATTTGGCCACTGAAGCCGCACTACTTTCTGCTCAGTTCCAGCGTTCTTTTTTTTTCCCCCGAGGGATTCTCTGGGTGGGGAGGGGAGGGATTAGAGCTGTTTACCTGGACATTAAGAACTCCCGGAAGTTCAAGAGCCCGAGTTTAATATGTTTGAGCTGCAAACTTCTGGAGATGGTGTTTCATGGGTGGCATTGCGCTGCCTCTGTCGCTTCCACAGACTGCCGTCCTGTGTTGGGAGTCCTGGGGATCTCCGCCGGTTTCGGGCGCCCAGCTTTCTCCCATCCCGTCTCCCACGTGGATTTCCCCGCCAGCCGCTGGTCTGGAGCAGCTCCGCACTGAGCACTCTCCGAGCCTACAGGTTCGTGCCTCTGGCCTTTCAGACTCTCCCGGCTCGGAAATTTGCCCCACGCAGACTGCTCACGGTTTCTGACTCTCTCAAATCTGCTCAAATTCACTTTTTTATGGGAATCTGACAGACCTTGTGAGAGAGCTCCGGTAAGACGCTGCCTTCATGCGGCAGTCTTGGCTCCGCCCCCTCACATGATTATTTTGATTGTTTTCCTAATGTTAAACCATCCTCACATGCCTAGTAAAAATCCAACTTTGTCACAATGAATGATTTCTTAGATGAATTGTTACAGTCTGGTTGACTTTTATTGACAAATTTTGACTCAATCTTCCTGAATGAAATTAATCTTTGGTTTTGCTTCTGTGACTTGTACTTCTCTGGTTTAGGTATTAGGACTGTTATTCCTAAAAGGAGTCTGGTAGTGCTTTCTGTCACATCCTTCCTTCATGACATCATAGCCCACAATGTCAGAGCTAAAAGGGACCCTGGAGACCAGTTACTCCAACCCTTTCATTTCGTAGGCTGGAGAGAGGAAGGAACTTACCCAAGTTGATATAGTCCTCAAGAAGCAGATAGTTTACTAGTAAGCTGTGTAGTAGTAAGGACCCAGGTCTTTTGACTCCAAGAAAACATTCTTACTCTCCACACTGCCTTCTCTTAGATGCCCTTTGAAATTTCAGAGGAGCAAAAGGGAGTTCTGAGAAATGGAATCACTGGGTAACTAGATCCTGGGATCACAGAGCTAGAGAAAGAGGCACCTGAGAAATGATACAGTCCAATCCTCCCCCATTTCAAGGAGGAGGGAATTGAGGCTTTGAGATCTAGAGACTTCCCTAAGCCTCTGTTTCTGTTCTCAAGTGCACACAGGGAGTCAGAGGCAGAGATGAAATTGGAGACCAGGTCTTCTCACTCCAGCCCAGGATTCTTTCCACTACACATGTCAACAAGCCTAAGTGGGATGAACAATACTGGTTAAAATGATTTTCAAATACCACTTGGCTTTCACTTTGGAAACACTGCGGAGTAGGTCCTGGGCTGTAAGCATGGTGGCTGCTCCTCCATATGTGTTTCCTCTTAGACTGTAAGCTCATGGGGAAAGATGGGCCAACTTTTGTTCTTAGATTCCCCAGGATCTAGCACAGGGCCATGCTTGTTGGGGGGCAGGGCAGGGATGTGATTTCATTTGTATGGAAAACTCTCATCATGAAACCTCCTTTCACTAATGAAACTCGTCTGAGTTTCTCAGAAGTAAAATGATTTCCCAAAGGTTAAGCAGCTGGTAACTTGTATTGGTTGAACTAACAATCAGAGTTTTCACTCCAAGTGAGGAGGGGGGAAGGGAATGAGCATTTATTAGGTGCCTACTCTGTGCTGGGCACTGTGCCAAGTGCTGTCAGCAATTTTTCTTTTCTTTTCACAACAACTCTGGGAGGGAGGTGCTATCATCATCTCCATTTTACAGTTGGAGAAACTGAGGAACATAGACGTTAAATTTGCTCAGGGTCATGCAGCTTGGATAAATTGAAGGCTGGATTTGATGCTTGGCCCAGGGCTCTGGCTGCTGTGACACCATCTAGCTTCCTAAGGTCACAGCTCTTCATTCTGACCCATAATGATGTGACTTCCTGCTCAGTCTGGTGGTCAACACCCCCAAATCCCTCCCAGGTGCCCCCTGGTGTAAGGGCAGGACTTGCCCATATCTGTCAGGGGGTTGAAGATATTTCTTTCCTCTGCCTTTCCTGCTGTTTCAATTTTCATTTCTTATCTTCTAAATGAAATTGAAGCCCATTTAAAGGAGAAATTATTCATGAGGAAAACGTCAGTGTTTGGTTTGGGAGCCACCTGAAATCAATTAGGGATCAACAGATTTAATTATCCTCTGTGGGCTAAAATCAGGAAGTGGGAACCAAAAAAAATGGCCCTCCTTATTAACTCAAGGCAGGGAATAAACAGGCTTTTAATAGACCTAAGTGGCCTGAGTCCAGAAGTCCCATGCATCGGCTCCATGCTAAACGAATGAGTGAAACTGGAAACAAATCAATTGAGTTGGTCGGGCCTCATAAGGCAGCTTTGTTACTGCAGGACCCAGTGAGATTCAGCAAACATCTATTAATCACCTACTGTGTGCAGATATCAGTGATGGGAGCTGGTTGTATTAGGAGGGCAGAGTTTATAATCTCAAAGAGGATCATAAACATGTCTGAAAGGTTCAGAACCGCCGGATATAAGAAACTCTCAAAGTAGAAGGCAGAAGAATCAAAACATATATTTAGGCTCCACAGTAACCAACCCATGAACCAGCATCCCCATTTTGACATATTAATGAAAAGTTTCCAGGCCCAATAAGTATGCCTTGAAAGAGTAACCAGGAGGCTACAGAGAAGCATGATTGCATAAAGCAAAATCATGCTTCCCCCTCTATGGTAAAAAGATTACCCACTGGCCTGAAGTCTTTGTTCAACTTCCTCCCGTAGGTAAGCTCTGCTACTGGCAGCTCCTGCTTCAGCTGCGGCTGCGGCTGTAGCAGCCTCTGGCTCCAACGGGAGCTGCTTTTAACCATCCAGCTTCTGCGGGGGTGTAAGGTACGCTGGGGAAAGCACAGGTTCTTTCAATCTGCTTAAGCAAGGTGAAGGGGTTGACCAGGAAAGCACAGGTTCTTTCCATCAGCTTAAGCAAGGGAAGCAAGGTGAAGGGGCCGACAAGCTTACTCCAGTCCAACATACAAACAGCATTCAGTTCAGGGGAAAAAGCCAAACTAGTCAAGGGCACTTGTTGACTAAGTGCTAAGGAGCCCATTTTTGGTTGCCAATACACTGGTGAGCTGAGCTGATTGAATTCCACATGTGTTCTTCTCATACCTACTGTGTGAAAGAGGTACAGGAGGCCTGGGACTTGCCCTCATGGAGTTTCTCACCTTGTGTGTGGTTTTGAACCTGTGCAGAAGCTCTGTCAAGACTGAGGATGAAGAATCTACCAATTTGGGTATTATGCAAAGACGGGGATTGGTGGACAAAATATCTGGGCTTGAATCCTGCCTTTGCCAGTTACTACCTCTGTGATGCGGGGCAAAGCACTCCCTTTGCTGAGACTCAGTTTCCCCATTTGTAAGACAAATGTATCGGACCTCTGAGGTCCCAAATCATCAGTCCTCTACCCTCAATCTCCTGGGACTTCAGTTGAACTTTAAAGCATGAGTAGGCAGTCCAAAGGCAGATTGGTGAGGGCAGGTTACTACAGGCCTAGGGGGCAGCATGGACAAAGGTGCTGGGGTGGGAAAGTGCAGGGGGTACATGGCAGGCATAGGGTGTGGAAAGGGAGGAATACAGGATGAGACTGAAGTAGGACAGTTCTAGTTAAGGAAGGGCCTCGAACGCCAGGATTAATAATGATAGAAGGGACAGCTAGCATTTATGTAGTCCTTTAAGGTTTGTAAAACGCTTTACAAATATCCCGTTTGCTCCCCACAAAACCCTGTAAGGAGGTGCTATTTATTATCCCCATTTTATAGATAAGGATGCTGAGATTGAGTGGTGAATTCACTTGCCCAGGGCCACACTGGTGAGTGTCTGAGGCCAGATTTCAGCTCCGATCCTCTGGGCTCTAAGGCCAGCGCGCTCTCCATGTGGCATCACCCGGCGGCCTAATCTGAAAATGGGAATGTTAGAGTATCAAAGTATTGAGTTTGGAACCAGAGAAGCAGGGTTTAAGTGGAGGCTTGCTACTTCCACTCCTCCCTCCTCCTCTCTGGGACTCCCCTGTAAAACAAGGTCCTTTTCTTCTCTGTGTGGTGATCCTTGATTCTCTGTCATAGGCAATGGGGCCATTGGGGTTTGAGGAAATGAGTGATAAGACCAGATGTATGTAAAGGAAGTGTATAGATAGACAAGGGCAGGTGACAGCCTGGGGGATGCATCTGGTATCCCAAAGGGTATCTGCTAATCTTTGCTCTTTATCTTGGAAGGAAGTTGGGAATCAATCTTTGAAGACTTTGCCCATTTTTCCTGGGTAGGATGTGAGAAGCCACATTCTTTAGCTTCAAAAGAAATATACCCCCTTTGCTGGGGCAGACCGCTTGGCAGAGGGCTCAGTTTGGAGTCAGAGGTACTGAGTTCAAATCCCAGCTCAGCTGCTTAATCCCTCTGTGACTTGGGGGTTCCATGTCCTCTGTGAAATGAGCAGGGGAAGAGATGTTCTGAGGTCCCTTCCAGCTCTTAATTTTGACATTCCCATGGTTACTCCTGGAAGGAATGCTCACTGTTGATTCAACTTCCTTAGATGTAAGTTAAGCTCTACCCTCCATTCCCTCCCGAGCAACTTTGGTCTAGGGGAGCATACCTCTGTGATTTCTGCTTTCTTGTTGTTGAGTCATTTCAGTCATGTCCTGCTCTCTGTAACCCCGTGTGGAATTTTCTTGGCAAAGATATTGGAGTGGTTTGCCATTTCTTTCTCCAGCCCATTTTATAGATGGGGAAACTGAAGCAAACAGGGTTAAGTGACTTGCCCAGAGTCACACAGCTAGTAAGTGTCTGAGGCTGGATTTGAACTCTTGTTTTTTTGATTCTGGGCTCCGCACTCTATCTACTGTACCACTTAGCTGCCACATGCCTACTTCATGAGATTAGATGCACAAATTTAGCCTTTAGAAGGCTGACTGAGAAAGCATCCATGACCTAGTACAAAGAAAGCTGAATCTGGATTCTGATGACCTAGGTTCAAATCCTGATTCTGCCACTGACTCCCATGTGCTTCTGTGAAGGTCATGCCCCCTCATTTATAGAACCTAGAGTCAGACTTAATTATCTCTTAGGTCCCTTTCAGCTTCAAGTCTATGATCCTTGCTTACCACCAGGATTCCCTATTAACAGATGAGCAGTGGTAACTTTATTATGGCCTTCTAGTCTGAAGAGCCGTATTTCTGGTAGTTGTGGTTAATTAAAAATAAAAAAAAATTCCCATCTGTATATTTATAGCAGCTCCTTTTGTAGTGGCAAAGACCTCGGAGCTGAGGAGGTTGCCCAGTACCTGGAGACTGGCTGAACAAATTGTGACACATGAATTTGTTGAAAAAATGAAGAAAGCCCTGGGAAGACTTTTATGAACTGATTCAGTGGGAGGTGAGCAGAACCGAGAGATGATGTGTGTAATGATATTGTAAAGACAAATCACCTTGAAGGACTTGGAAGCTCTGATCAGTGCAGTGACCCACCATGACTGGGGGGACCTGTGATGAAGCATGCTGCACACCTGACAGGTGAAGGCCTGTGTGGGACATAGCCAGTGGGGGATTTGTTTGGCTTGACTGTTCTTACTTTGGGTAAAGGGTTTTTTCCCTTTCCCTTTTCTTTTGGGTGGGAGAGGGGTTTTGGGAGCATGGAAAAATAAATGCTTGATAACTGGGAAAAATTTAAACACCAAAAAGAAAGAGAGTAACATTATCATTTTGGAAAAAATTAGAGCCCTTTAATACTTCAAAATAAGAGAATACATCAATTAAGATCCTCAAATTGAGGAAATGGCGATCTCTTAGTAGATAGAGGACATGATCTTCAAGAATTGCTGCTGTTACTTAACTATCTCCTTCCTTCCCTTTGGCCAACCTTGTGATCAGTCCCTCTGAACAAAACGAGACTGGCCATTGGCCAAACACCATTCAGTCCATCCCAAAACCTGTACTCAAAACATAGTTCTAAGTCTGAGACTTAGCAGAGCTTTTCTGCAGGTATATCCTTCAACAAACTAGAATCATCTCTTTGCCACTGTGAGGCATCAAAGCCTCAAGAACTAAATGAAAATACAATGAAGGAACAAACAGTATAAAAAGAAATAACTAACTGTGAACATTACAGAATTTAATCCAAATGTTCATTGAAGATTAGGTAGTTCCAAAGAGCAAGTTTTTACAGAAAATAAACACTTGGTACACGTTGATCCTTTTCTTACTAATCCTTACTGTTTATCAATATCTGCTTCCTCTAATGATAATTTTATTCCCAGGTTTGAAGAGAACAGTGTGTGTGTGTGTGTGTGTGTGTGTGTGTTTGTGTGTGTTTGTGTAGAGCAAGGGTCCAATATGTGAAATATTCTATCCCCTTTATACCTAGGAATAAAATCATTACATATGTACGCACATGTACACAATGCATATATACATATATGTCTGCGTATATATGTATGCATTCACATATATTTAAAATTTTTATTTTTATCTTGTTTTTCTATCACCTTTGTTTCATGCTGTATTCCTTTCTTGACTTCTGCCAGAGTCAGCCCTTAAAACAAAGAAAGGAAAAAGGTCAGCCATACTAATTAACATCACCTGAATTGGACAGTGTATATGTATGTATACACATATGTACACATACATATATGTATAAGTAGGAGGGGATGGGAGACATCGAGCTACACCCAGACCCTTGCCTCTGCTCACAGGGGAGGAAAGGGCATTCTCTGAGACCGTTACACATTATTTAGTTTAGACTATTTTTGGTCTTGCCACTCACACAGCTGTAGTCTTTGTAGTCTGGTTGTGCTAACCTTGCATTTACTCACAAATGTCCTCCAGTACTTCTCCACAGTTGTCATGATCGTGGTTTCTTCCAACATGGTAACATTGCATCACGTTCATGTGCCACAGCTTGTTTGGCCATCCCCTATCCAACAGGCATCTTCTCAGCTTCCAGGCTTTTGCTCTTCCAAAAAGTGCTGATATAAATGTTTGCTGTCCATGGGCCCTTTCTTTGAATCATTGACTTCTTGGAGAATATGCTCAGCAGTGTTCTGTCTTGGTTGGAGGAGGTGGACATTTTCGTCACCTCTCATCAGAGTTCCTAACTGCTTTCCAGAACACCTGGGCCAACGTACTGCTCCACCAGAAGGGTATTATTATGCCTGTCCTTTGGTAGCCTCTCCAACATAGACTAGAATAGAATGCTTTTTTTCTAACACACCTTAAAAATTTAAATTTAGTGTCCGTATGTTACCAGTGTCTGTCACCATTCAAACAAAGCTGCTTCTTCTGTAGGAAATGATAGCTGGCAGTTAGGAACTGGCTACAGAGGAAACTTAGGTGAACAAACTTAGGTGACCATCCAGAAAATGTTTCTATCCTGGAGCAGAGCCTCTTTGACCTCATCTTGGTTATGAATTTACTATCAGGAAAATGTCTGCAAGAGAGGAAAGCAGGGACAATAGCTAAGGGCCAATTCAGAAATGTATACTTGGAGAACAAGGAGCAGATGCTGGAATATCAGGGAATCCATTTACAAGTGCTGTGGGTAGTGTAGAGTATTATTACTTTTTCCATATTGCAGGAGGATAAACTGAGGCTCCAGGAAGGGAATTTATTTGCCCCAAGACCTTTGGCT